>NC_069501.1:882233501-882451001 GCF_027579735.1 Bombina bombina | reverse complement strand
TTTCTTATGTTTGTAAATATTTTTTTATTTTTTGTAACTTAGTTCTTTTTTATTGTTTGTACTTTAGTTAGTTTATTTAAATGTATTTATTTGTAGGTATTGTATTTAATTAATTTATTGATAGTGTAGTGTTAGGTTTAATTGTAGGTAATTGTAGGTATTTTATTTAATTTATTTATTGATAGTGTAGTGTTAGGTTTAATTGTAGATAATTGTAGGTAGTTTATTTAATTTATTTATTGATAGTGTAGTGTTAGGTTTAATTGTAACTTAGGATATGATTTATTTTACAGGTAATTTTGTAATTAATTTAACTAGGTAGATATTAAATAGTTATTAACTATTTAATAGCTATTGTACCTGGTTAAAATAAATACAAAGTTGCCTGTAAAATAAATATTAATCCTTAAATAGCTACAATATAATTATAATTTATATTGTAGCTATATTAGGGTTTATTTTACAGGTAAGTATTTAGATTTAAATAGGAATAATTTATTTAATAAGAGTTAATTTATTTGGTTAGATAAAAATTATATTTAACTTAGGGGGGTGTTAGTGTTAGGGTTAGACTTAGCTTTAGGGGTTAATACATTTATTATAGTAGCAGTGAGCTCCGATCGGCAGATTAGGGGTTAATTATTGTAGGCAGCTGGCGGCGACGTTGTAGGGGGCAGATTAGGGGTTAATAAATATAATATAGGGGTCGGCAGTGTTAGGGGCAGCAGATTAGGGGTACATAGGTATAATGTAGGTAGCGGCGGTATACGGAGCGGCAGATTAGGGGTTAAAAAAAATATGCAGGTGTCCGCGATAGCGGGGGTGGCAGATTAGGGGTTAATAAGTGTAAGGTTAGGGGTGTTTAGACTCGGGGTACATGTTAGAGTGTTAGGTGCAGACGTAGGAAGTGTTTCCCCATAGGAAACAATGGGGCTGCGTTAGGAGCTGAACGCTGCTTTTTTGCAGGTGTTAGGTTTTTTTTTCAGCTCAAACTGCCCCATTGTTTTCTATGGGGATATCGAGCAGGAGCACGTTTTTGAAGCTGGCCGCGTCCGTAAGCACCGCTGGTATCTGGAGTTGCAGTGGCGTTAAATTATGCTCTATGCTCCCTTTTTGGAGCCTAACGCACTGAAAACCCAGCCCTTCTGTGAACTCTAAATACCAGCGGTATTTAAAAGGTGCGGGAGAAAAAAAGCATGCGTAGCCTACGCACGCCTTTGGCCGCCAAACTCTATATCTAGGCGATTGCATTTTAAAGGTATAGAATGCCAAAATACGTTATCTTAAATGCATCTGACCTTATAAATGGAGAAATAAATTAAAAGACAAGGCATAACTATGCAATTCCAGGTATTTTTAAACTGCTGAACTGTCTTAATTTTTTTGGTCCAGGTTCCTTCCTGCGTCCATTCAGAAGAGTCTCACAAATGTTTTTTTCCAGCCCATTACAGATATCTTTAAAACTATCTGAATGCATGTATATTAAATCTAAGGTAAAGGAGAGAATGAATGCAAAACAAAACATATGAATATTATAATAAAATAAAGTATTTCATATATCTTGTTTGCATTTTACCTATTAATAACATAAGTGACATTTTGGGGTTGTTACCCACTTCTTCAGACTAAAAAACATACAAAGTACACTCACCCCTGTGGAGTCCTCCATTTAGCAAAACTTTCACCACCGTGTGCCTAGTCACTAAGTCAGTTGCTGTCTTCTCTATTAGGAAAATGCTGATGTGAGGCTCCGTATCTAGTTATGTGAAGATCAAATAAGATATAAAAATTATAAGCAACAAAAGTGGAAAATCACATTACAGTAAAGAATGTATCCATTGTAAGCAATTGTAAACATAAATGGTTATGTTAAACAGTATATATATATATATATATATATATATATATATATATATATACAGGGAGTGCAGAATTATTAGGCAAATGAGTATTTTGACCACATCATCCTCTTTATGCATGTTGTCTTACTCCAAGCTGTATAGGCTCGAAAGCCTACTACCAATTAAGCATATTAGGTGATGTGCATCTCTGTAATGAGAAGGGGTGTGGTCTAATGACATCAACACCCTATATCAGGTGTGCATAATTATTAGGCAACTTCCTTTCCTTTGGGAAAATGGGTCAAAAGAAGGACTTGACAGGCTCAGAAAAGTCAAAAATAGTGAGATATCTTGCAGAGGGATGCAGCACTCTTAAAATTGCAAAGCTTCTGAAGCGTGATCATCGAACAATCAAGCGCTTCATTCAAAATAGTCAACAGGGTCGCAAGAAGCGTGTGGAAAAGCCAAGGCGCAAAATAACTGCCCATGAACTGAGAAAAGTCAAGCGTGCAGCTGCCAAGATGCCACTTGCCACCAGTTTGGCCATATTTCAGAGCTGCAACATCACTGGAGTGCCCAAAAGCACAAGATGTGCAATACTCAGAGACATGGCCAAGGTAAGAAAGGCTGAAAGACGACCACCACTGAACAAGACATACAAGCTGAAACGTCAAGACTGGGCCAAGAAATATCTCAAGACTGATTTTTCTAAGGTTTTATGGACTGATGAAATGAGAGTGAGTCTTGATGGGCCAGATGGATGAGCCCGTGGCTGGATTGGTAAAGGGCAGAGAGCTCCAGTCCGACTCAGACGCCAGCAAGGTGGAGGTGGAGTACTGGTTTGGGCTGGTATCATCAAAGATGAGCTTGTGGGGCCTTTTCGGGTTGAGGATGGAGTCAAGATCAACTCCCAGTCCTACTGCCAGTTTCTGGAAGACACCTTCTTCAAGCAGTGGTACAGGAAGAAGTCTGCATCCTTCAAGAAAAACATGATTTTCATGCAGGACAATGCTCCATCACACGCGTCCAAGTACTCCACAGCGTGGCTGGCAAGAAAGGGTATAAAAGAAGAAAATCTAATGACATGGCCTCCTTGTTCACCTGATCTGAACCCCATTGAGAACCTGTGGTCCATCATCAAATGTGAGATTTACAAGGAGGGAAAACAGTACACCTCTCTGAACAGTGTCTGGGAGGCTGTGGTTGCTGCTGCACGCAATGTTGATGGTGAACAGATCAAAACACTGACAGAATCCATGGATGGCAGGCTTTTGAGTGTCCTTGCCAAGAAAGGTGGCTATATTGGTCACTGATTTGTTTTTGTTTTGTTTTTGAATGTCAGAAATGTATATTTGTGAATGTTGAGATGTTATATTGGTTTCACTGGTAAAAATAAATAATTGAAATGGGTATATATTTGTTTTTTGTTAAGTTGCCTAATAATTATGCACAGTAATAGTCACCTGCACACACAGATATCCCCCTAAAATAGCTATAACTAAAAACAAACTAAAAACTACTTCCAAAACTATTCAGCTTTGATATTAATGAGTTTTTTGGGTTCATTGAGAACATGGTTGTTGTTCAATAATAAAATTAATCCTCAAAAATACAACTTGCCTAATAATTCTGCACTCCCTGTTATATATATATATATATATATATATATATATATATATATATATATATATATATATATATTATTTAACATATATATAAGGTGTGTATTCATCAACTTTTATGTGTTGATATGCTTATATATGTATATACATATATAAACACATTTGGCTAGATTACAAGTTGCTCAAAATGCAGGAATAGATACACTGAAAAAAAAGTATTTAAAAGCTTTACTGAATGATAAGCAAAAGAAAAGTTTTTAGTTCCGATTGAAAATCACAGAAACAGCAAGTTTGAACATAGGCCAAATGCAGAAGATCAAAGTCCTATACAGTTCAAATGTATATGTATATATGTATATATATATATATATATATATATATATATGTATATATATATGAGTGGGAAGATTAGTATTAAGGCACACTGATCAAAGAATAATGACCAATGGTGTGTCAATATTGGTACCAGAGGTAAAGTACTATAAAGATACAAATATACAATATATTATATACTATATGATTCACCACCACATATTAAATGAAATTTTCAGTGTTGTGTTAAAATTGATGTTAATAGAATTTTACCTTGAAATCACAAGGTGAAAGTAGGAATTATTTAGTTCAAGAACCAGTTATTGCACCTTATATAATATACACAGATGAGTAATTTCACAATAGGTACATATCATGCAATATATATGGATAAATGAGATCCCAATAAATGCGATACAGGATCCTAAAAGTGACTTTAAGCAAAGTACACAAGTAAATTAGTCCCAAATTCGTGTGAAATTGTTTGCAGTATCAATTCTACTTCTTAATCTTGTGACATCCACATATTAGGAGTGAGTGCCCACTTACTAGATTTGACCTCAATCCTATGAGGTAAGTAAAAGCGTCCCTTTAAGATAAAGTTGTCCCTCAGCAATCTAGAAAAACTGCTTCTCTGCCTCCTCAGTGTGGTCGAAGATTTTCTCCCTCCACAGCTTGGTCTTTTGTTCTCCTCCCAATATCATGTGATGTCATAAACATAGATAGGGAACACAAATGCAGAAAAATAGTGCAACACTGTTTGTAAGCTTAAAACTGTATGTTTATTTAATATGTTTAAAATGCTCACATTATTGAAGCTCAATCCAGTATGAGGTATCAGTTAGGCATATAAGTAATAGTTGAAAGCAACAGGTGCAATTTTCCAAAGCATATAGGATGGTAACATCAGTCAAATATGCAGGAAACAGGCATAAAAGCAGTTTGTAGTGTACAATTAAATACAGTTTCTTTAAATTATCTCCTTACGCGTTTCAAAGGTTTTTACAAAATAGGTTACCTTCTTCATCAGAGGTTGTATCGAGTGTGATTGCTGGAAAAACTAGGGACTTAAATATAGTGTGTTTAATTAACATCAAGTTTACTTGGCTCTGATTGGCTCTTATCTCCATGTGATTAAGGAGGTGTGTGAACTATTCCACCAATCAGAGGCTGGTTAATTTGTGACATCCCAAAGAAAATAAAATGAACAATAGACAATAAACGATAAATGAACTACCACCCCTTTGAGGCTATCATAATATTGCTCTATCTTGGGATCATTAATTAACTGTTATATCCAAACTATTTTCGTGTTGACACAGGTAGAGAATTTTTGCGCATGCGTACTGGTGCTATTTGCGCTCTCTATGTGTGAAAAAGGGGTGTGAGCTGATCATCCAATCGGATTAGAGCATGAGCATTACTTTACTTAACAGTGTGGAATATGTTCGCTCTAAGTGTATTTATTTGCTATGATGACTATTAAACGAGTTGTTCCCTCTCTGGGGTTGTTATTACGCTATTATATCATCAATCTGTTCTGTTTAAAAGGTAATAGTCTTTGCGCATGCACGTGTTAGTTGCGCTCTCTCTGTGTAGGTGACAGGGGTGTGACCTAATTGTCCAATTGGATTGAAGAATTAGCGTTCTACTATTGAACTAAGTTAAATATGGTAGTTGAAGGTAGTATGCTACGTCCATTCCGCTTGTAGAGTACTTTCTATATATCTTATAGTCCATACCTTATAGGAACCATTTATATTCCATTAGGGATTTTTGGTAGCGATCTATCTTTTTTAGTGGTAGCATAACTTGTTCATAAATGTCTTTTGGAATATATTTCAAATTGAATTCCCAAATATATATACAGCTAAAATTAACAACCAAAATGGGATATTAAAAATGAACATAAATTGTTAAAAAAAAAATTGTTGGAAAATTGTTCTACAATTTTATATAAAAGATCAGCTTTTTGAAGACCATAGTTAAAACTAATACATTGTAGGAATACAAATTTCTCATATTGTTTGAACCTTCCTTATTATATCAAATGAAATAAATAAAATAGATATTTGTATATACATGTGACACCGTTTTAAACATGATTAAACTTTGTAAAGCTCTTTTTAAATACTGTGTAAAAAACATTTCATTCGAAAGTTATTAAAAACTAAATGGAATATAATATAAAATAAAAACTTGATGAAATAAAAATATGAAGTTATTTAAAAACGGATAAAACTAATTATAAGAGATCCATTAGATTCTTTTAAAACAATAGATGTTTGTATGTACATATAAAATGATATATATGCATATAAATCCACACATATATATGCATGTGTATATATCTAAACACATTCTTCCTTTCCATTATATTACATCTTTAGGGGTGTATGTTATGTATGTATATCAGTGTATATAACCTCTGTGTATTATTCAGAGATATTTCAGTTTTCCACTAAAAAGGCTGCCAAATCTATGTCCTTGTTGAGGCCAAAAGGACTGTGAGTGTAGGGTGTGGATCCAGAAGGTTTCTCTTCGTCTAAGGTGTAATTCTCTATCCCCACGTCTCTCATTGACCGGGATACATTCTAAGATAGTAGCTTTTAGTCCTTCTGGATCTTTGTCATGGTAATTCCTATAATGAAGTGACAAGCTATGGGACTTCTCTCCTGCCTTTATATTCATGAGATGTTCCGCTACCCTCTTCTTAAAGGGGCGTGTCGTGCAGCCTATATACTGTAGTCCACATGAACATTCAATAAGGTAGACAACATGGTCTGTTTTGCAGTTGCAAGCTGCATTCAGTTTGCATAATTTACCGTTACTGTTCAATCTAATTTTTGTTGTTGATTTTTGTCCACTATAATGATGTTCACACAGTTTAGGCGATTGCACTTAAAGAAACCTATAGATAGTTTACCTAGCCAATTTTGTTTTTTTAGGCTGTTTTAATTTACTTGGTGCAAGAGTATTCTTCAAATTTTTATTTTTTGTGAAAGATTACTTTTGGTACTTTTGGTATTATGGATTTCAAAAGATCATCTTTTTCTAACAGGTGCCAATGTTTTTTGAGGATCGTCTTTATTTCTTTTAAACCTTCAGTATATGTTGTGATGTAATTGTCTGCCTCAGGATAAAAAGCCTAAGGGTAAATCTAAGGCTTCTAACCATTTTTGTTCCTTTCATCAAAATAAGGAACAAAAACGTAATCCTCCCCCCAAGGAATTTGTTTCGTATTGGAAGCCTTCCTCAAATTAGAATAAATCCAAACCATTTAGTCAGCCAAAAGTCATCCTAAGTCCGCATGAAGGTGCGGCCCTCATTCCAGCTCAGCTGGTAGGGGGCAGATTAAAGGGATACTGATCCCAAATTTTTTCTTTCATGATTCAGATAGAGCATGTAATTATAAGCAATTTTCTAATTTACTTTTATTATCAAATTTTCTTCGTTCTCTAGCTATCTTTATTTGAAAAAGAAGGCATCTAAGCTAAGGAGCCAGCAATTTTTTTACTCAGAACCATGGACAGCACTTTTTTATTGGTGCTGTCCAATCAGCACAGACAACCCAGGTTGTTTACCAAAATGGGCCGGCATCTAAACTTACATTCTTGCTTTTCAAATAAACATACCAAGAGAATAAAGAAAATGTGATAATAGAAGTTAATTAGAAAGTTGCTTAAAAATTGTATGCTCTATCTGAATCATGAAAGAAAAAAATTGGGTTCAGTGTCGCTTTAAGGTTTTTCAAGGATATTTGGATAAATTCTGTCCAAAATCAATGGATTCAGAGCATTGCCTCTCAAGGGTATCGAATAGGATTCAGAGTAAGACCTCCTGTGAGAAGATTTTTTTCTCTCACGTATCCCAGCAAATCCAGTAAAAGCTCAGGCTTTCCTGAAGTGTGTTTCAGACCTGGAGTCTTCAGGGGTAATCATGCCAGTTCCTTTTTCAGGAACAAGGTTTAGGGTTTAATTCAAATCTATTCATTGTCCCAAAAAAGGAAAAATTTTCAGACCAGTTCTGGATCTGAAAATTTTGAATCATTATGTAAGAGTACCAACTTTCAAGATGGTGACTATAAGGACTATTCTGCCTTTTGTTCAGCGAGGACATTAAGGGGCCTAGTTATCAAGCCGTCAACCTCAAATACGCTGAGTATTCCGCAGCGTATTTGTGGCGAGGCTGATACGCCTTAGTTATCAAAGGCTCGAGACCGGCAAAAGTAGAATTTTGTGACGTAAGCTTCGATCCGCCGGACTCAGTCCGACACAGATCGATTCTTACGTCACTCCAGATGTTCCGCACACAAGTGCGGCACATTCTCACTACTTTTGCTAGCTATCAAAAAACTAGCAGGTACGCTCGGCACTTTTACGGCCCAGCGTACCTGGTTTTCAAAGCGCCAGCCTGGAGGCGGCGGATCCCATAGGAATCAATGGGAGTCTGACCATAGCGAAAGTACAAGTTCGCTGCTGACAGACATCCCATTGATTTCTATGGGAGCTGTCTACACCTAACACCCTAACATGTACCCCGAGTCTAAACACCACTAATCTGACCCCCCCTACACCGCCGCAACTAAATAAAGTTATTACCCCCTAAACCGCCGCTCCCGGAGCCCACCGCAAGCTACTCTATACATATTAACCCCTAAACCGCCGCTCCCGGAGCCCACCGCAACTATAATAAATGTATTAACCCCTAAACCGCCGCTCCCTGAACCCGCCGCAACCTATATTAAATGTATTAACCCCTATCCTGCCCCCCCTACACCGTCGCCACCTATAATAAATGTATTAACCCCTATCCTGCCCCCCACTACGCCGCCGCCACTGTAATAAAATTATTAACCCCTAACCCTAACCCTAACGCCCCCTAACTTAAATATTAATTAAATAAATCTAAATAAATTAACTCTTATTAACTAAATGAATCCTATTTAAAACTAAATACTTACCTTTAAAATAAACCCTAATATAGCTACAATATAAATAATAATTATATTCTAGCTATCTTAGGATTTATTTATATTTTACAGGTACCTTTCAATTTATTTTAACCATGTACAATAACTATTAAATAGTTATTAACTATTTAATAGCTTACCTAGCTAAAATAAAGAGAAATGTACCTGTGAAATAAATCCTAACCTAAGTTACAATTACACCTAACACTACACTATACTTTAATAAATTATTCCTATTTAAAAATAAATACTTACCTGTAAAATAAACCCTAAGATAGCTACAATGTAATTAATAATTATATTATAGCTATCTTAGGATTTATATTTATTTTACAGGTAACTTTGTATTTATTTTAGCTAGTTAGAATAGTTATTAAATAGTTATTAACTATTTAATAACTACCTAGCTAAAAGAAATACAAAATTACCTGTAAAATAAATCCTAACTTAAGTTACAATTAAACCTAATACTACACTATCATTAAATTAACTAAATAAACTACCTACAAAGAACTACAATGAAATACAATTACATAAACTAACTAAAGTACAAAAAATAAAAAAAGCTAAGTTACAAAAAAAAAAAAATTAAGTTACAAACATGTTAAAAATATTACAACAATTTTAAGCTACTTACACCTAATCTAAGCCCCCTAATAAAATAACAAACCCCCCCAAAATAAAAAAAATCCCTACCCTATTCTAAATTACATAAATTTCAAAGCTCTTTTACCTTACCAGCCCTTAAAAGGGCCATTTGTGGGGGCATGCCCCAAAAAGTTCAGCTCTTTTGCCTGTAAAATAAAAATACAACCCCCCCCAACATTAAAACCCACCACCCACATACCCCTAATCTAACCCAAACCCCCCTTACAAAAACCTAACACTAATCCCCTGAAGATCATCCTACCTTGAGTCGTCTTCACTCAAGAAGAAGTTAATCCTCCAAGCGGCGCTGAAGAAATCTTCCATCCGATGAAGTCATCATCCAGGCGGCGCTGAAGAAGTCTTCGATCCGGCCGATGTCATCTTCAAAGAGGCGCTGAAGAGGTCTTCTATCCGGGCGAAGTCATCTTCCAAGCCGGGTCTGGATGACGCGGAACCACCTTCTTCACCGACGGACTACGACGAATGACGGCTCCTTTAAGGGACGTCATCCAAGATGGCGTCCCCTCAATTCCGATTGGCTGATAGGATTCTATCAGCCAATCGGAATTAAGGTAGGAAAATCTGATTGGCTGATGGAATCAGCCAATCAGATTCAAGTTCAATCCGATTGGCTGATCCAATCAGCCAATCAGATTGAGCTCGCATTCTATTGGCTGATCGGAACAGCCAATAGAATGCGAGCTCAATCTGATTGGCTGATTCCATCAGCCAATCAGATTTTCCTACCTTAATTCCGATTGGCTGATAGAATCCTATCAGCCAATCGGAATTTAGGGGACGCCATCTTGGATGACGTCCCTTAAAGGAGCCGTCATTCGTCGTAGTCCGTCGGTGAAGAAGGTGGTTCCGCGTCGGCGGAAGGAAGATTCAAGACCCGGCTTGGAAGATGACTTCGCCCGGATAGAAGACCTCTTCAGCGCCTCTTTGAAGATGACATCGGCCGGATCGAAGACTTCTTCAGCGCCGCCTGGATGATGACTTCATCGGATGGAAGATTTCTTCAGCGCCGCTTGGAGGATTAACTTCTTCCGCTCCGGATGTCCTCTTCAGTTCCATCGGTGGCTCGGCTGAGTGAAGACGACTCAAGGTAGGATGATCTTCAGGGGATTAGTGTTAGGTTTTTGTAAGGGGGGTTTGGGTTAGATTAGGGGTATGTGGGTGGTGGGTTTTAATGTTGGGGGGGGGGTTGTATTTTTATTTTACAGGCAAAAGAGCTGAACTTTTTGGGGCATGCCCCCACAAATGGCCCTTTTAAGGGCTGGTAAGGTAAAAGAGCTTTGAAATTTATGTAATTTAGAATAGGGTATGGATTTTTTTTATTTTGGGGGGGTTTGTTATTTTATTAGGGGGCTTAGATTAGGTGTAAGTAGCTTAAAATTGTTGTAATATTTTTAACATGTTTGTAACTTAATTTTTTATTTTTTGTAACTTAGCTTTTTTTATTTTTTGTACTTTAGTTAGTTTATGTAATTGTATTTCATTGTAGTTCTTTGTAGGTAGTTTATTTAGTTAATTTAATGATAGTGTATTATTAGGTTTAATTGTAACTTAAGTTAGGATTTATTTTACAGGTAATTTTGTATTTCTTTTAGCTAGGTAGTTATTAAATAGTTAATAACTATTTAATAACTATTCTAACTAGCTAAAATAAATACAAAGTTACCTGTAAAATAAATATAAATCCTAAGATAGCTATAATATAATTATTAATTACATTGTAGCTATCTTAGGGTTTATTTTACTGGTAAGTATTTATTTTTAAATAGGAATAATTTATTAAAGTATAGTGTAGTGTTAGGTGTAATTGTAACTTAGGTTAGGATTTATTTCACAGGTACATTTCTCTTTATTTTAGCTAGGTAAGCTATTAAATAGTTAATAACTATTTAATAGTTATTGTACATGGTTAAAATAAATTGAAAGGTACCTGTAAAATAAATATAAATCCTAAGATAGCTAGAATATAATTATTATTTATATTGTAGCTATATTAGGGTTTATTTTAAAGGTAAGTATTTAGTTTTAAATAGGATTCATTTAGTTAATAAGAGTTAATTTATTTAGATTTATTTAATTAATATTTAAGTTAGGGGGGCGTTATGGTTAGGGTTAGACTTAGGTTTAGGGGTTAATAATTTTATTACAGTGGCGGCGGCGTAGTGGGGGGCAGGATAGGGGTTAATAAATTTATTATAGGTTGCGGCGGGTTCATGGAGCGGCGGTTTAGGGGTTAAACTATTTATTTAGTTGCGGAGAGGTGCGGGATCAGCAGGATAGGGGTTAATAATTTTCTAATAGAGGGTGACGGTATAGGGGGGGCAGGATAGGGGTTACTAGGTATAATGTAGGTGGCAGCGGTGTCCGGGAGCGGCGGTTTAGGGGTTAATACATTTATAAGAGTTGCGGCGGGGTCTAGGAGCGGCGGTTTAGGGGTTACTAACTTTATTTAGTTGCGGGGGCCTCCGGGGGCGCCGGTATAGGGGGTAGAACAGTGCAGTTTAGTGTGAGTGCTTAGTGACAGGCTAGCAATAAAGCTGGGAAAAAGCAGAAGGGCAGCGAGATCGGATGAGTGATAACTGTCACAGTCCACTGCTCATCGCCCCGTGGCTTTTTGACAGCTTTATTTGATAACTTAGGCGTATTTTTTCAGGTCCGCGGCGGCGAAGGTAGGCGAGCTTAGGCGGACGTATTGGGCCGGCGAAGCCAGAAAAGTAGACGGCTTGATAACTAGCCCCCTAAATGTCCACAATAGACTTGCAGGATGCATACTTTCATATTCCGATTCATCCAGAACATTTTCAGTTTCTGAAATTCTCTTTTCTAGACAAGCATTACCAATTTGTTGCTCTTCCATTTGGCCTAGCAGCTCCAAGAATCTTTTCAAAGTTTCTAGGTGCCCTACTCTCTGTAATCAGAGAACAGGGTATTACGGTGTTTCCGTATTTGGACGATATCTTGGTACTAGCTCAGTCTTTACATTCTGCAGAATCTCACACAAATCAACTAGTGCTGTTTCTTCGGAAACATGGTTGGAGGATCAATTTACCAAAAAGTTTCTTGATTCCTCAGACAAGGGTCACCTTTTTAGGCTTCCAGATAGATTCAGTGTCCATGACTCTGTCTCTAACAGACAAGAGACGTTTAAAATTGGTTGCAGCCTGCCGGCACCTTCAGTCTCAGTCATTCCCTTCAGTGGCTATGTGCATGGAAGTTTTAGGTCTCATGAATGCAGCATTGGACGCGATCCCCTTTGCTCGTCTTCACATGAGACCTCTACAGCTTTGTATGCTGAACCAATGGTGCAGGGATTATACAAAGATATCACAATTAATATCCTTAAACCACATACTCTCTGACATGGTGGATAGATCACCATTGTTTAGTTCAAGGGGCTTCTTTTGTTCGGCCAACCTGGACTGTGATAACAACAGATGCAAGTCTTTCAGGTTGGGGAGCTGTTTGGGGATCTCTGACAGCACAAGGGGTTTGGAAATCTCAAGAGGCGAGATTACCAATAAATATTTTAGAACCCTGTGCAATTCTCAGATCTCTTCAGTTTTGACCTCTGTTAAAGAGAGAACCGCTCATTTGTTTTCAGACAGACAGTATCACAACAGTGGCATATGTCAATCATCAGGGTGGGACTCACAGTCCCCAAGCTATGAAAGAAGTGTCTCGGATACTTGCTTGGGCAGAATCCAGCTCCTGTCTAATCTCTGTGGTGCATAACCCAGGTGTAGACAATTGGGAGGCGTTTTTTCTCAGCCGCCAGACTTTACATCCAGGGGAATGGTCTCTCCATCCAGATGTGTTTTCTCAGATTGTTCAGATGTGGGGTCTTCCAGAGATAGATCTCATGGCCTCTCATCTAAACAAGAAACTTCCCAGATACCTGTCCAGGTCCAGGGATGTTCAGGCGGAAGCAGTGGATGCGCTGACACTTCCTTGGTGTTATCATCCTGCTTACTTTTTCCCACCTCTAGTCCTCCTTCCAAGAGTGATCTCCAAAATCATCATGGAACAATCATTTGTGTTGCTGGTGGCTCCAGCATGGCCACACAGGTTTTGGTATGCGGATCTGGTTCGGATGTCCAGTTGCCCGCCTTGGCCACTTCCGTTAAGGCCAGACCTACTGTCTCAAGGTCCGTTTTTCCATCAGGATCTCAAATCATTAAATTTGAAGGTATGGAAATTGAATGCTTAGTACTAAGTCATATAGGTTTCTCTGACTTAGGCCTAGATTTGGAGTTCGGCGGTAGCCGTCAAAACCAGCGTTAGAGGCTCCTAACGCTGGTTTTAGGCTACCGCCGGTATTTGGAGTCAGTGATTAAAGGGTCTAACGCTCACTTTTCAGCCGCGACTTTTCCATACCGCAGATCCCCCTACGCCATTTGCGTAGCCTATATTTTCAATGGGATCTTTCTAACGCTGGTATTTAGAGTCGTTTCTGAAGTGAGCGTTAGAGCTCTAACGACAAAATTCCAGCCGCCTGAAAAAAGCAGGAGTTAAGAGCTTTCTGGCTAACGCCGGTTTATAAAGCTCTTAACTACTGTACCCTAAAGTACACTAACACCCATAAACTACCTATGTACCCCTAAACCGAGCTCCCCCCACATCGCCGCCACTCGATTAAAATTTTTAACCCCTAATCTGCCGACCGCCACCTACGTTATACTTATGTACCCCTAATCTGCTGCCCCTAACCCCGCCGACCCCTGTATTACATTTATTAACCCCTAACCTGCCCCCCACAACGTCGCCGCCAGCTACTTAAAATAATTAACCCCTAATCTTCCGACCGCAAAGCGCCGCCACCTACGTTATCCCTATGTACCCCTAATCTGCTACCCCTAACACCGCCGACCCCTATATTATATTTATTAACCCCTAATCTGCCCCCCTCAACGTCGCCGACACCTGCCTACACTTATTAACCCCTAATCTGCCGAGCGGACCTGAGCGCTACTATAATAAAGTTATTAACCCCGAATCCGCATCACTAACCCTATCATAAATAGTATTAACTCCTAATCTGCCCTCCCTAACATCGCCGACACCTAACTTCAATTATTAACCCCTAATCTGCCGAGCGGACCTCACCGCTATTCTAATAAATGTATTAACCCCTAAAGCTAAGTCTAACCCTAACACTAACACCCCCCTAAGTTAAATATAATTTACATCTAACGAAATAAATTAACTCTTATTAAATAAATTATTCCTATTTAAAGCTAAATACTTACCTGTAAAATAAATCCTAATATAGCTACAATATAAATTATAATTATATTATAGCTATTTTAGGATTAATATTTATTTTACAGGCAACTTTGTAATTATTTTAACCAGGTACAATAACTATTAAATAGTTAAGAACTATTTAATAGTTACCTAGTTAAAATAATAACAAATTTACCTGTAAAATAAATCCTAACCTAAGATATAATTAAACCTAACACTACCCTATCAATAAAATAATTAAATAAACTACCTACAATTACCTACAATTAACCTAACACTACACTATCAATAAATAAATTAAACACAATTGCTACAAATAAATACAATTAAATAAACTATCTAAAGTACAAAAAATAAAAAAGAACTAAGTTACAAAAAATAAAAAAATATTTACAAACATAAGAAAAATATTACAACAATTTTAAACTAATTACACCTACTCTAAGCCCCCTAATAAAATAACAAAGCCCCCCAAAATAAAAAATTCCCTACCCTATTCTAAATTAAAAAAGTTACAAGCTCTTTTACCTTACCAGCCCTGAACAGGGCCCTTTGCGGGGCATGCCCCAAGAATTTCAGCTCTTTTGCCTGTAAAAGAATAAATACAATACCCCCCCCCCAACATTACAACCCACCACCCACATACCCCTAATCTAACCCAAACCCCAATTAAATAAACCTAACACTAAGCCCCTGAAGATCTTCCTACCTTGTCTTCACCATCCAGGTATCACGGATCCGTCCTGGCTCCAACATCTTCATCCAACCCAAGCGGGGGTTGGCGATCCATAATCCGGTGCTCCAAAGTCTTCCTCCTATCCGGCAAGAAGAGGACATCCGGACCGGCAAACATCTTCTCCAAGCGGCAACTTCGATCTTCTTCCATCCGGAGCGAAGCGGCAGGATCCTGAAGACCTCCAGCGCGGAACATCCATCCGGACCGACGACTGAACGACGAATGACTGTTCCTTTAAGGGACGTCATCCAAGATGGCGTCCCTCGAATTCCGATTGGCTGATAGGATTCTATCAGCCAATCGGAATTAAGGTAGGAATTTTCTGATTGGCTGATGGAATCAGCCAATCAGAATCTAGTTCAATCCGATTGGCCGATCCAATCAGCCAATCAGATTGAGCTCGCATTCTATTGGCTGTTCCGATCAGCCAATAGAATGCGAGCTCAATCTGATTGGCTGATTGGATCGGCCAATCGGATTGAACTAGATTCTGATTGGCTGATTCCATCAGCGAATCAGAAAATTCCTACCTTAATTCCGATTGGCTGATAGAATCCTATCAGCCAATCGGAATTCGAGGGACGCCATCTTGGATGACGTCCCTTAAAGGAACAGTCATTCATCGTTCAGTCGTCGGTCCGGATGGATGTTCCGCGCTGGAGGTCTTCAGGATCCTGCCGCTTCGCTCCGGATGGAAGAAGATCGAAGATGCCGCTTGGAAAAGATTTTTGCCGGTCCGGATGTCCTCTTCTTGCCGGATAGGAGGAAGACTTTGGAGCACCGGATTATGGATCGCCAACCCCCGCTTGGGTTGGATGAAGATGTTGGAGCCAGGACGGATCCGTGATACCTGGATGGTGAAGACAAGGTAGGAAGATCTTCAGGGGCTTAGTGTTAGGTTTATTTAAGGGGGGTTTGGGTTAGATTAGGGGTATGTGGGTGGTGGGTTGTAATGTTGGGGGGGGGTATTGTATTTATTCTTTTACAGGCAAAAGAGCTGAAATTCTTGGGGCATGCCCCGCAAAGGGCCCTGTTCAGGGCTGGTAAGGTAAAAGAGCTTGTAACTTTTTTAATTTAGAATAGGGTAGGGAATTTTTTATTTTGGGGGGCTTTGTTATTTTATTAGGGGGCTTAGAGTAGGTGTAATTAGTTTAAAATTGTTGTAATATTTTTCTTATGTTTGTAAATATTTTTTTATTTTTTGTAACTTAGTTTTTTTTTATTTTTTGTACTTTAGATAGTTTATTTAATTGTATTTATTTGTAGCAATTGTGTTTAATTTATTTATTGATAGTGTAGTGTTAGGTTAATTGTAGGTAATTGTAGGTAGTTTATTTAATTATTTTATTGATAGGGTAGTGTTAAGTTTAATTATATCTTAGGTTAGGATTTATTTTACAGGTAAATTTGTTATTATTTTAACTAGGTAACTATTAAATAGTTCTTAACTATTTAATAGTTATTGTACCTGGTTAAAATAATTACAAAGTTACCTGTAAAATAAATATAAATCCTAAAATAGCTATAATATAATTATAATTTATATTGTAGCTATATTAGGATTTATTTTACAGGTAAGTATTTAGCTTTAAATAGGAATAATTTATTTAATAAGAGTTAATTTATTTCGTTAGATGTAAATTATATTTAAGTTAGGGGGGTGTTAGTGTTAGGGTTAGACTTAGCTTTAGGGGTTAATACATTTATTAGAATAGCGGTGAGCTCCGATCGGAAGATTAGGGGTTAATAATTGAAGGTAGGTGTCGGCGATGTTAGGGAGGGCAGATTAGGGGTTAATACTATTTATGATAGGGTTAGTGAGGCGGATTCGGGGTTAATAACTTTATTATAGTAGCGCTCAGGTCCGCTCGGCAGATTAGGGGTTAATAAGTGTAGGCAGGTGTCGACGACGTTGAGGGGGGCAGATTAGGGGTTAATAAATATAATATAGGGGTCGGCGATGTTAGGGCAGCAGATTAGGGGTACATAGGGATAACGTAGGTTGCGGCGGTTTACTGAGCAGCAGATTAGGGGTTAAAAAAAATATGCAGGGGTCAGCGATAGCGGGGGCGGCAGATTAGGGGTTAATAAGTGTAAGGTTAGGGGTGTTTAGACTCGGGGTACATGTTAGAGTGTTAGGTGCAGACGTAGGAAGTGTTTCCCCATAGGAAACAATGGGGCTGCGTTAGGAGCTGAACGCTGCTTTTTTGCAGGTGTTAGTTTTTTTTCAGCTCAAACAGCACCATTGTTTCCTATGGGAGAATCGTGCACGAGCACGTTTTTGAGGCCGGCCGCGTCCGTAAGCAACTCTGGTATCGAGAGTTGCATTTGCGGTAAAAATGCTCTACGCTCCTTTTTTGGAGCCTAACGCAGCATTTGTTTGAACTCTCGATACCAGAGTTAATTTTATGGTGCGGCCAGAAAAAAGCCAGCGGAGCGTTAACAGCCCTTCTACCGCCAAACTCCAAATCTAGGCCTTAGTGATTAATACTATGTTACAAGCTCGTAAATCTGTCTCTTGAAATATTTATTATAGAGTTTGGAAGACTTACATTTCATGGTGTTCTTCTCATAAATTCTCTTGGCATTCTTTTAGAATTCCTAGAATTTTACAGTTTCTTCAGGATGGTTTGGATAAGGGTTTGTCTGCAAGTTCCTTGAAAGGACAAATTTCTGCTCTTTCTGTTTTATTTCACAGAAAGATTGCTATACTTCCTGATATTCACTGTTTTGTACAGACTTTAGTTTGTATTAAGCCTGTCATTAAATCAATTTCTCCTCCTTGGAGTCTTAATTTGGTTCTGAAGGCTTTACAGGCTCCTTCATTTGAGCCTATGAATTCTTTGGACATTAAACTACTTTCTTGGAAAGTGTTGTTCCTTTTGGCCATCTCTTCTGCTAGAAGAGTTTCTGAGCTATCTGAGTCTCCTTTTCTGTTTTTTCATCAGGATAAGGCAGTTTTGCGGACCTCTTTTTAATTTTTACCTAAGGTTGTGAATTCCAACAGCATTAATAGAGAAATTGTTGTCCCTTCCTTGTGTCCTAATCCTAAGAATTATTTGGAAAGATCCTTACATTCTTTGGATGTGGTAAGAGCTTTGAAATATTATGTGGAAGCTACTAAAGATTTCAGGAAGACTTCCAGTCTATTTGTTTTATTTTCTGGTCCTAGGAAAGGTCAGAAGGCTTCTGCTATTTCCTTGGCTTCTTGGTTGAAACTTTTGATTCCTCAAGCTTATTTGGAATACTGTCAGGCCCCGCCTCAAAGAATTACAGCTCATTCTACTAGATCAGTCTTCACTTTGTGGGTCTTTAAGAATGAAGCTTCAGTTGATCAGATTTGCAAAGCGGCAACTTGGTCCTCTTTGCATACATTTACTAAATTCTACCGTGTTGATGTATTTGCTTCTTCAGAAGCAGTTTTTGGTAGAAAAGTCCTTCAGGCAGCTGTTTCAGTTTGATTCTTCTGCTTTTGATTTAAGTTTTTTCTTTCATTTATGAAAATAAACTTTTTTTTTGGGTTGTGGATTAATTTTTTTCAGCGGAAAATGGCTGTTTTTATTTTTATCCCTCCCTCTCTAGTGACTCTTGTGTGGAGTTCCACATCTTGGGTATTGCAATCCCATACATCACTAGCTCATGGACTCTTGCCAATTACATGAAAGAAAACATAATTTATGTAAGAACTTACCTGATAAATTAATTTCTTTCATATTAGCAAGAGTCCATGAGGCCCACCCTTTTTTTATGGTGGTTATGAGTTTTTGTATAAAGCACAATTATTTCCAAATTTCTTTTGTTGATGCTTTCTACTCCTTTCTTTATGACCCCACTGCTTGGCTATTCATTAAACTGAATTATGGGTGTGGTGAGGGGTGTATTTATAGGCATTTTGAGGTTTGGGAAACTTTGCCCCTCCTGGTAGGATTGTATATCCCATACGTCACTAGCTCATGGACTCTTGCCAATATGAAAGAAATGAATTTATCAGGTAAGTTCTTACATAAATTATGTTTTACATTGCGGTCTAGGGAAGCATACTTTCATGAGAGCAATGCTTCCTAGCAATGTGATCGCAAGCTCGCGTTCGCATTGCAATTTACTTTAATACCATCACACATTATGATGTGCTGGCATTATAAAGTGAAGCTCTAATATGGCTTACACACAAGCAATATTTATTGCTCCACTTGTAATCTAGCCCATTATTAATAACTATTGCTAAAACACATTCGCCTAGATTTAGAGTTCTGGTTTTGGCCTACCGCTGGTATTTAGAGTCTTGTAGGTAAGGGTCTAACGCTCACTTTCCAGCCTCAACTTTTTTTTTTTGCATTCTATTGGCTGATCGGAACAGCCAATAGAATGCAAGCTCAATCTGATTGGCTGATTGGATCAGCCGATCCGATTGAACTTGAATCTGATTGGCTCATTCAATCAGCCAATCAGATTTTTCCTACCTTAATTCCGATTGGCTGATAGAATCCTATCAGCCAATCGGAATTCAAGGGACGCCATCTTGGATGACGTCACTTAAAGGAACCTTCATTCATCGGGAGTCGCCGGAAGAAGTGGATGGATCCGTGTCAGCTGCTTCAAGATGGTCCCGCTCCGCGCCAGATGGAAGAAGATAGAAGATGCCGCCTGGATGAAGATGTCTACCAGTCCGGATGCCCTCTTCTTGCCGGATAGGATGAAGACTTCGGACCCTCTTCTGGACCTCTTCTTGCCGGATAGGATGAAGACTTTGAACCCTCTTCTAGACGGATTGGTGATACCCGGCGTGGTGAGGATAAGGTAGGAAGATCTTCAGGAGCTTAGTGTTAGGTTTTTTAAGGGGGGTTTGGGTTAGATTAGGGGTATGTGGGTGGTGGGTTGTAAATGTTGGGGGGGTATTGTATGTTTATTTAAATGCAAAAGAGCTGTTTTCTTTGGGGCATGCCCGCAAAAGGCCCTTTTAAGGGCTGGTAAGGTAAAAGAGCTGTTATTTTTTTATTTTAGAATAGGGTAGGGCATTTTTTTATTTTGGGGGGCTGTTATTTTTTTAGGGGGCTTAGAGTAAGTGTAATTAGTTTAAAATTCATGTAATCTTTTTTTTTTTTTTGTAATTTAGTGTTTTTTTTGTAATTTAGTTTAGTTGATTTAATTGTAGATAATTGTAGGTAGTTTATTTAATTTATTTAATTATAGTGTAGTGTTAGGTTTAATTGTAACTTAGGTTAGGATTTATTTTACAGGTAATTTTGTAATTATTTTAACTAAGTAACTATTAAATAGTTATTAAATATTTAATAGCTATTGTACCTGATTCAAATAAATACAAAGTTGCCTGTAAAATAAATATTAATCCTAAAATAGCTACAATGTAATTATTATTTATATTGTAGCTATATTAGGGTTTATTTTACAGGTAAGTATTTAGCTTTAATTAGGATTAATTTATTTAATAAGATTTATTTTATTTCGTTAGATTTAAATTATATTTAATTTAGGGGGGTGTTAGTGTTATTATTAGATTAGAGGTGAGGTCCGGTCGGCAGATTAGGGGTTAATAATTGTAGGTAGTTGGCGGCGACATTGGGGACGGCAGATTAGGGGTTAATAAATATAATATAGGGGTCGGCAGTGTTAGGGGCAGCAGATTAGGGGTACATAGCGATAATGTAGGTTGCGGCGGTGTACGGAGCGGCAGATTAGGGGTTAAAAAAATATAAAGGGGTCAGCGATAGCGGGGGCGGCAGATTAGAGGTTAATAAGTGTAAGGTTAGGGGTGTTTAGACTCGGGGTACATGTTAGGGTGTTAGGTGCAGAAGCTGGCCGCGTCTGTAAGCAACGCTGGTATTGAGAGTTGCAGTGGCGGTAAATATGCCTGTACGCTCCCTTTTTGGAGCCTAATGCAGCCCTTCTGAGAACTCTAAATACCAGCGTTGTTTAAAATGTGCGGGGGATAAAAACCATGCGTAGCTAACGCACCCCTTCTAACGCAAAACTCTAAATCTAGGCTAAAGTAATTGAAGTTTGTAAATAAATGTATTTCTGTTCATTTTAATTATTTAGGCCTAGATTACAAGTGGAGAGCTATTTAGTGCTTTCTCTATAGGACTAATTGCGCTGGAAGTAAACATTTTGCACACGTCGGGTTGCAATGGAATTACGTGTTGAAAGTAAAAAGTTATCACGCTCATACTAACCCAATGCACGCAAAAAGCCGAACTTACAATATTGCCTGCGCAGTAACCTATTCCCTCATAGAAGTCAATGGAGTAAGAAAAGTGGAAAAAAACTAACACCCAACTCACGCGCAAACCCAATCACATGTTCCCTTGTGCGCTAGACCAACATGAAAATATGAATATTTCACATTCCATTGTTCTTCATATAGCAGAATATGTTCTATTTATTCATAAATACACATATCAATATATACATATTTGATGGTATTTTTGTACAATATATATCTATACCTAGATGATTATATATTATATATATATATATATATATATACACTCATAGCATACATATACATCATAGAGATGTATATGTATGTATCTCTATTTTAAAGCCCTTTGCAGCCTTTTCTCTCTCTCTAACACCTGAGATTTCATATCTTTAAAGCCCTTATAACTTTTTTGTGCAATATTTTTTTTTCAATAGTTTTTATTAGATGGTGTTATTATGAGTGTAACTGTACTTTTTAAGGTATTTTTGATGTGTTTTGTGCAACTTTTTTGCTTCACTTAACAGTTAACCACAGCTCTGAGGATGCGTAAATCATGATTGTGCTCAAGTGATCGTGTTCACTTATAACTTGCAAGCAAACATTTCCGGTCCACTAATAATCTGGCCCTTAATGTTTTTAATACATCATCTATTTAGGAATTTTGAATTATAAGAATTGTTTGCTAAAAGAATGGGCTTTCCTCTGTACATTATTTTTTAAAAAAGTTTACATATGTTAAAAGGACACTGAACCCAAATTTGTATTTTTGTGATTCATATAGAGCATGCAATTTTAAGCAACTTTCTAATTTCCTCCTATTATCAATTTGTCTTCGTTCTCTTGCTATCTTTATTTGAAAAAGAAGACATCTACGCTATGGAGCCAGTCAATTTTTGTTTCAGAACCCTGGACAGCGGGACAGCACTGGTGGGTGAACCCAGGTTGTTCACCAAAAACGGGCCGGCATCTAAACTTACATTCTTGCTTTTCAAATAAAGATACCAAGAGAATGAAGAAAATTTGATAATAGAAGTAAATTAGAAAGTTGCTTAAAACTGCATGCTCTATCTGAATCACAAAAGAAAAAAATGTGGGTTCAGTGTCCCTTTAATCAACTAAACTTTTTAAAGAAACATCACATTAAAGGGTTAGTAAATCCAGAAATTTTCTTTCATGATACAGAGCATGAGATTTTAAACAATTTTCTAATTTACTTCTATTGATATCTTGTTGTGAAAAAGCAGGAATGTATGCTTAGAATGTGGCCCATTTCTGGAGCCCTATATGGCAGCAGTTTTCAAGAATGTCATGTATTTGCAAGAGCACTAGATTGCAGCACTATTTCCTACCTTGTCGTGCTCCAGTTGCCTACTTAGGTATCTCTTCAACACCGAATATCATGGGAACAAAGCAAATTTGATAATAGTAATCAATTGGTAACTTTTTTTAAATGGTATTCTCTGTCTAAATCTCAAAAATCAAAAAAGAAAATGTTTGTGTTTCATGTCTCTATAACTGCAATGAACAATTAATTATAATGTATTTGGATTAAGCACATGTATTGTAATTTGTGATTTACCCAAACTTTAACATAAAATACATTAACTTTGTGATAAATGTACTGTATGGCCCCTATTTAAGAAAGGTCTTGCGGACCTGATCCGACAGTGCGGATCAGGTCCGCAAGACCTCGCTGAATGCGGAGAGCAATACGCTCTCCGTATTCAGCATTGCACCAGCAGCTCACAAGAGCTGCTGGTGCAACGCCGCCCCCTGCTGACTCGCGGCCAATCAGCAGGGGGGTGTCAATCAACCCGATTGTACTCGATCGGGTTGATTTCCGGAGATTCCTTTCCGCGGACAGGGATATGGAGCAGTGGTCTTTAGATCGCAGCTCCATAACTTGTGTTTCTGGCGAGTCTGAAGACTCGCCAGAAACACGGGCCCACAAGCTCCATATGGAGCTTGTTAAATGGGGCCCAATGACATTCGGTCACATGGGGGGTGAAACGGCCGTTGGCGTGTGACGTCATTTGAGAACCAGCCCCTGAGTGGTATTTGATGCAGCACACAGCTTTCTAACCGCAGCAGCAAGCAGGCACCGCATCCGGATTTTCATCATTCTAAAAAGGAGGAGGATTTCAAGTGCAAGAAATGATTTGTAAAGTATTCACGGACTTACGAGTCTAAAATTG
Organism: Bombina bombina; assembly: GCF_027579735.1. Lineage (NCBI taxonomy): Eukaryota > Metazoa > Chordata > Amphibia > Anura > Bombinatoridae > Bombina > Bombina bombina. The sequence goes on along the minus strand of NC_069501.1, from coordinate 882,427,193 downwards.
AATGTACTGTCTGGAAAATGTACTAAACTGTACACATTAGAGCCTCGAAACAAGGCTACAGCGGATGTGGAAAGTTTTACTAACAAATTTCTTTACAGCCCATATTGCTTGCACTATCAATGTGATTGTTAAAAATGCTGTGATTACACATCTCTTATTAGAGAAACATAGATCCCTAATTAGTACCATGGTAGCTGGTACCTTTTTGCAATATTGGTGCTACCCTCTGGTCAGGGTGTTGTTTCTCGAACACAGAGTGTAAAATATGTTAAGCATGTAATCTTTGTTATACTTTAACTGCACAGTATACAAGTGACTGGCATAGATCCTCAGATTTCTCTCAAGGTAACAAGTTTTCCAAGTTCGTTTGGGTTACCCTCTGAGTAAAGTGTTGCCATTTTCATTTGTGTATTTATAGATTTATTATGCATGGATCTCCAATATTATCCATGGTAGCAGATTCCTGTAGGCATACAGGGCTAACCGCTGGTAGGGGTGTTGCTTAATAATTCAGTAGCCTATTTCTAGGCATTTATCTGCATAGTGTTAACTCAGAGTGAGCTGGCCAGCTTTATCTATGCATTTAATATACATTCTGTATTTTTAAATGTATGTGTGTTTTTTTTTTGTTTTTTTTTGGTTTTTGTTTAGGGGACCCAAAAGTTGTTTGGTTGCGCGAAGGCCTTTTTGAACACCTTCTCTTAATAAATCTAATAAATTCTTTTGAATGTGTGTAATGACTTAATTATATTTTTTTAATTTATGGAGTGCTGAAATCCCTGTCTTTTTTGGAGAGAACACTACTGTGTTCTCTTCAATATTTCTCTCTAGATACTTGAAATATTTTTGTATTTATTTTAACTAGGTAGACTAGTTAGTAAATAGTTATTAACTAGTGAAATAAAACCTAACCTGCCTTACCCTAAAACCTAATATTACAAAAAATAAAAAAACACTAAAATTACAAAAATTAAAAAAAAACTACCATTACAAAAAATAACAAACAAAATTATACAAAACAATAAAAATTATTCCTATTATAATTCTCTTTAAAAAAAAAACAAAACAAAAAAAAACCCTAATCTATAATAAACTATCAAGGGCCCTTAAAATGTCCTTTTGGGGGCCCCTAAAAGGGCCTTTTTTAGGGCATTGCCCTAAAGTTAACAGCTCTTTTGCTACAAAACTAAACAAAACAAACACCCCCTATCAGTATACAAACCCCACCCCCAAATCCACAAAATAAAAATAAAGTAAAACCTAATCCACCCATTGCCATGAAAAGAGCATTTGTATGGGCATTTAGATATTTTGTTGCCCAAGACCTAATCTAAAAATAAAAACCCACCCCAAACCAAAAAAAAATACATTACACAAAGTAGCAAACAAATTATCAAAAATAATAAAAATTATTCATATTCTAATACCCATTTTAAAAAAAAACATCTCAAAATAAAGAACCTAATTGAGAATAAACTACCAATAGCCCTTAAAAGGGCCTTTACCTGAATTTTTTTTTACAAAGACCCACTTACATTACAAACCCCCACCCCCCAAAACCACAAAATAAAAAAAAAACTATCTAAAAAACCTAATCTACTCATTGCCCTGAAAATGGCATTTGCATGGGCATTGTTCTTAAAAAAAGCATTTAGCTCTTTTGCTACCAAACCCTAATCTTAAAAAAAAAAAAAAACCACCCAAAAACGCTTAAAAAAACACTAACCCCCGACGATCCACTTACAGTTTTTGAAGTCTCGCTTTATCGATCTTCATCTAAGCGGTAAGAAATTTTCATCCAGACGGCCTCTTCTATCTTCATCCAGGCAGCGAACTCCTCATCCATGTGGCAAGAAGTCTTCATCCAGACGGCCTCTTCTATCTTCATCCAGGTGGCATATTCTATCTTGATCCCTGCGGCACCGAGAGGGTCAATCCTGAAGACATCCGGCGCGGAGCATTCTCTTCATACGGTCACCGCCATACGCTGAATCTTCAATGCAAGAGGGCTGTTTCAAAATGGTGTCCCTTGCATTCCTATTGGCTAAAAAAATTGAATCAGCCAATAGGAATTAGAGCTGCTAAAATCCTATTGGCTGTTCAAATCAGCCAATAGGATTTAAGCAGCTCTCATTCTATTGGATGATGAATCATCCAATAGAATAAGAGCTGCTAAAATCTTATTTGACAGGTAAGTTTTAATTTAATTAAAGCTAGGGAAATTGTAATTGTAATATAAAGTTAGGGGGGGCGTTAGGTTTAGGGGTTACTAGTTTAATTTAGTTTATTGTGATGTGGGGGCTTTCGGTTTAGGGGTTAATAGTTTACTTTAGTATATTTAGTTGTAGGGGGCTTGCAGTTTAGGGGTTAATAGGTTTATTATAGTGTTGGTGGTGTAGGGCTTAATAACTTTAGTACAGGGAGGGTGATGTGGGTGGACGGCAGATTAGGGGTTAATAATATTTAAATAGTGTTTGTGATGCAGGAGGGCGGCAGTTTAGGGGTTAACAACTTTAGTATAGTGGTTACGATGTCGGGGAGTGGCGGAATAGGGGTTAATAATTATTTTTAGTGGCAGCAATGTCGGAAGCGGCAGATTAGGGGTTAATAAGTTTAATATAGTATTTGTGATGCGGGAGGGCCTCGGTTTAGGGGTTAATAGGTAGTTTATGGGTGTTTAGTGTACTTTGTAACACTTTAGTTATGAGTTTTTGTTACAGTTTTGTAGCATAAAACTCATAACTACTGCTTTTGGATTGCGGAACCGATCTTGACGGTATAGGCTGCAACGCAAGCTTTTCAGCCTCAGTGCAAAATTTGTAATGGCAGCGCTATGGAAGTCCCATGAAAAAACGTAATTTTTATGTGTGCGGGACTGACGTTGTGGTACAGGCTAAAAGGCTTGCGGTACAGCTATACCGACAAGACTTGTAATGGCTGCGGTGCTGTTTTAATGCTGAAATGGCCATTTTTTCAGCGTTAAAATCCTAACGCACAACTCGTAATCTAGCTGACAGTTATCACTTTATTAAATATGAATATTGTATAAATATGATTTTTCATGTTTTTAGCTACTTGACTGCAAAGGGCTACAATAAATAAATACACATATAAATACATAAATACATATTTAAACACACATATATATATACTGTATATATATATATATATATATATATATATATATATATATATATATACACATATATATATATATATATACATTTACATATACATATTTATACATGTATATGTATGTTTCTCTATGTTAAAATTCTTTACAGTTAAGATGTCATATCTTTGAGCCCTTATAACTTTTTATGCAATATTTTTATTAAATCATTTTTATTAGACAGTGTTATTATGAGTGGAACTGTACTTTTAGATGTAATTTTGATGTTTTTTTTCCCCCACCTTTTAGTCGAGCATAACAGTTAATCAGAGCATTGAAGTTGCGATATCCTGACATGCGTTAAATTCAATTGCGCAAATGCATTTACTTTCAACTTACAATACACGTGCTACTTCTAACAAGAAAAGAAAAGCGATAAACCCCTTTTCAGTCACAAGCAACAGTTAGCATGCCAATCATAATCTAGCCCTATATGTGTTAAACTGAGCGAAGACAACTCTTTGGCAGAGGGAAGAGCAGGAAGTGGCATGAGATAAGTTATTTTGTAAAACTGGTGTACAATGACCCAAATAAAAGTCATGTACTTGGACTTTGGAATATACTAGGTCACCAAAGATGACTTTTCAGGGTCTTGAGAGTGAGAGTGTGTCAGGTTTATATTTCTTTATCTTGATGTTCCTGTAACTGCTTATCTTATTTTACAAATCACAGCTGCAGACCTAAAATTGAGTAATTGTACCACTTTCCTTTTTGCTACTAATATATATAAATAGCAGCTTATATAAGCTAGTGGATTTGATACTAAGGAGAAGTAAATTGTAACAATGTAATCTATTACAATTAGTATCTCCGGAAAAGCTGAGGACTATGTGGAGGTGGACAGCGGCTAAAGAGCAAGGTATAAATGTGTTTCAGTAGATATATCAGTCTTGCCGAGATTAAGTTTTAGAGTTGAACTGGAGAAACAAATGCCGTTAGTTTCCAGTGAGTAAGATGGGCGTGATCTGATTGAGTAGTGTTTGAGTGACAGATGACGTCACTTATTGCGGCTGTTAGACAGAACTGTTTTGGGAACAAACACTTGCAGGTTTACTTTGTAATGTAAGTCTATTTACCTTGCTATTGCCGCAAGAGGTTCCGGTGAAGTAGAATCCGGCTAGGTATGTTGAGCTGCTTGCAATTCTTGCTTGTTGCGGAGAGCGTGTAAGATGGGCGTCTACTGTTAGAGTAGTCTTTGAGTGACAGATGACGTCACTTGCAGCGGCTGTTAGACGGATGAGTCTTGAAAATCAAACACTTGCAAATCACTCTGTAATGTAAGTCTGTCAACTTTGCATTTGCCAGAAGAGGTTGCGGTGATATGGAAGTCAGAGCAGGTAAGTTGACCTGGTTGGTAATCTTGCTTATTGCAGCATTCGTAGGACTTATTGAGGTTGTTGGTAACACAGTGTGAAAACAATAACGCTGGTCCACCTGGTTGCTGGAATGACAGGATTAATAATAAACCACAATCCAGAATTGGAAAGAGGATGTTGAGATATCCTTGGAGGATGAGAGACTTATAAATCTTATAAGTAGGAGCTTAGGTGAATGCGACTTCCCAGTACTATCAAACAAAATAACTAAGCACTAGGAACAGGGCGTAGTCAGAATTTAAAGGGACAGGAAGAGGCTTTAGACATGGTGGGAGGAAACCATGTATATTCCTGACAGAGTGGTACTAGGGTGACCAGAGAGAACCCAATCATGGGTCAACTAAAGAAGTGATTTATTATTTTTATGTTCACTTTCTCAATTTGGTAATTTTCTTAAATTTGTGGATAATCTATACAATAAACCACATACAAGGATAATGGTTAACAATATTCCATCCTCTGAGATACTACTTGAAAGAGGAACATGGCAGGGGTGCCCTTTCTCCCCTCTTCTTTTTGACATCTCCATCGAATCCCTGGCAATCATGATTAGACTACAGATGAAAGGTATAAAAGTAGGTAAGAAGGAGCTCAAAATTGCTTTATATGCAGATGATATCCTTCTTTACCTTTCCAACACTAGATTTAATATACCAAAACATATTACAATCATAAATCAATTTGGATCCTTCTCTGGTTATAAGATTAATGACTCAAAATCAGAACTCCTTTGGGTTAGGAAAAACAAAGACTATGAGGCTGATTTACCAAATGTCTGTCGGACCTGATCCGACAGTGCGGATCAGGTCTAACAGACATCACTGAATGCAGAGAGCAATATGCTCTCTGTATTCAGCATTGCACCAGCAGCTCACAAGAGCTGCTGGTGCAACGCCGCCCCCTGCAGATTCAGGGCCACCAGCAGGGAGGTGTCAATCAACCCAATCGTACTTGATCGGGTTGAATTGTGGTGATTCCTGTCCGCCTCCTCAGAGCAGGAGGACAGAGTTATGGAGCAGGGGTCTTTAGACCGCTGCTTCATAATTGCTGTTTCTGGCGAGTCTGAAGACTCGCCAGAAACACGGGCCCTCAAGCTCCATTCAGAGCTTGATAAATAGGCCTCTCTTTATTAAATATATCTTTTAGAGTTTCAGAATCTTTTAGATATCTTGGTATCATTATCTCTTCCAATACTGATGATTTCTATAATCTAATATACTGTTAGTACTGACAAAAATCAAAGAAAACTTAAAAATTTGGCAGAATCTTCCGCTCTCTATTTCAGGTCATATCGCCTTGTTTAAAATGATTCTTCTTCCAAAATTTCTCTATGTTTTACAGAATACCCCAATAATCCTTAAGAGGCAAGATATTAAGAAATGTATTTGTATGCTGAGAAATTTCATATGGCGGAATAGAAAACCTAGGATCTCTTTAGCTAAACTTTCCTTGCCTAGAAAATCCAGGGGTTCTCACTACCAGATTTGCGTCTATATAATCTGACTTTTCTTGCACAAATTGTGGTCAACTGAATTCTTACTAGAGATTATGTCGCTGATAATGAATTGGAAAAAAATGTAACCTATCCGTTTCTTCCCGTTGCTCTAATACACTGTAATCCTAGATCAGCACCTCAGGAAGTAAAAAGGCTTAAAACAATTATTTGTCCTTTACAAGCATGGTGGAAGATAGGTAGGTTGTTAGCTAGGAATTGTAACATATCTAATTATATGCCACTTTTGGGGAATCCTACATTTCAAGCAGGAATGCAATCTGCACCTTTCCAAAGATGGCATATTTTAGGTCTTGGAAATGTCTCCCAATTGGTAAACAGAGATAGACAATGTGTCAAAAAGTTTGAGGCTCTGAATGGAGAATTTAATCTCTCTAATAAAGAATTTTTCACATATCTGCAAGCTAGACATTTTATTCTTAAATTAGCAAATTAATTTGGTTGGAATTGGTCCCTTGGGAAACTAGAGAACTGGCTTGTGTTGGCTAGAAATGGGTATGTGTCAATTGCAGTATGTTACCAACTTTTGAGCTCCATTAAGAGCATTTCAAATCTAGAAAAAATATCTTCTGTATGGAACCTACTGATACCTCAAAACAATATCGACCCAAGGCTCATTCAAGTTTCTATTTCAAAAGTCACACAAGTCACTTTAGCCATGACATGGAGGGATTCCCATATCAAGTTATTATCTAAGACCTATTTCACACCTGAAAAGGGTTTCAGGTGTGGGAACTATAATTTTAACAAATGCCCAAAATGTTCACTGCCTTCAGCTGATCTTATCCATATGATTTGGGAATGTCCCAAGATTAAACATTTCTGGCTCAAGCTAGAATATTGGATCAATAAGGTATTGAAGATCTTCCCTCTGGTACTAACCTTGGTTCATATAGTCTTTCTTTGGGAAGCTACAAAAGATCTCCAGGAACATAACAAGATTGTTAATATGACTAGCTTAGTGGAAAGATACTTAATCTTTAAGAAATGGAAAGAGAGCGAGAGTCCTAATATAATAGAGCTTAAAAGTTGTTTGAAGAAACAATGTATATTAGAACAGATAGATACCAATATGGATGATGGACTGGATATTGGACGCTTTTTTAAAAAGTGGTCAGTATTTATTAACATTCTTTCCTCCAACGAGATAGACTATTTGATTTTTTTTCCATTCAGGATCTCAGAGTTAGTGTTATTGCGGTGTGGTAATCTACCTTACCCATTCTTTCAAACTTTTCCCATTGTTTTTTTTTTCTCCTCCCTTTGTTGTCCCTGTTTTTGTCTTGGGAATGGGTTGTCTGGTTTTTGTTTTGTCCTTTTTAATCCCTCTTCTTGGTGTCTGGTTCTTAATAGAAATTGAGGTTAATGCATCATAGAGACTGGATCTTGAAGTCCATAGAGATCCAGTCTAGGGATAGACCTTACATAGGAAATGGATCCCTATAGCCAGGAAAGGCATGACGAATGTCTCTCTTGATAATACCCTCCTGAGGGGTAAAGTTACTTTTTGTGTTGTATTTTAATATAAAATATAAAATCTCAGCATTTGGATTGGAAGATTACAGATTTATTTTTGTTTTTGTTTTATTCAGGCTGTGCATTCGTTCTGTATTCTCATTATCTTCCCTGCAAAAAAATAATTTTACAATCAAGACACTTTGTTGATATTAAATAAGGGCTATCTACAATAATATCCCTATGAGATACAATGTCTTTTGGAATGTAAGAATACAAATGTATATTTGATTCTTTTTTTTTGTTGTTTAAGGTGATTGTTCATATGGTTTATTTGTATAAGGTATTCTTTTTACTGCTTACACCTTGCAAGGCAATATTTGTATTTTTTCTGTTTATTATGCTGCATATAAATAAATAAATAATAATAAAAAAAAAGAAGTGATTTTCTGAGTCGATGGTCAGGAGGTGCCATCCCATTTAAAGGTGTCTGGTTCTGAGTATTATTATTATTATTATTATTGGTTATTTGAAGAACGCCAACAGATTCCGCGGCGCTAAGGAATCCGAAAGCTTACTGAGAAGACTGGTTATCAGGTGTACCACATCCTTCTGAGGTAGTATGATGTACTAGTCAGTAGGTTGGGTGCCATCGCAGGACAGGAATGTTGTGGAAAAGTTTCAGCTTTCTTGTTTTTATGTCCAGGTATATAAGATAAAATAAAGTTAAAGCAAGAAAATAACAAGGCCCACCGGGCCTGTCGAGAGTTATGTCATCTTGCTGACTGGAGATAGAGCTAATTTATATGATTAGCAAATGGTTTAAAGATGCCCTACAAAAGATATTGCCATTCAGAGTGAGCAAATTGAATTGACAAGAGTTCTCGGTTGCCTTTATCATAATTGACTTCTGGAGCAGTACTTTTTTTTTAGAAAAGATGAATATGGGGTGTAGCATCTTGGTAAAAGGTTGTTGCTGAAACAATATGGCACCTGCTCCCACTTCAGAAGCATTAACTGACTATAAACTGTAAGTTGAGGCTGCATTTTGAAGAATAGGAGCTGTGCTAAGCAGATCTTTTTGATGCTAAATGTTGAGTTTGGCTACAGGAAACCATACTTTATGTTAGCTCCTATCTTTGTCATGGCCATAAGTGAAGAAGTGATTGTAGCAAATCCTTTAAAAAAATGCTTGTAATAATTGCCAAAACCTAGAAAACTGAGCTTTTTAAGTGTACTGGGTTTAGGCCATTTGTGAAAAGCTGTCACATTCTGTACATCTATCTCAAAACCTTCTTGACTTCTCTAAATTAGCATACATGTTGTTCTCACAGAGGAGTTAAAGGATACGTTGAAGAGGATGTAGAGTAGATAATAATACAATCATACAAATAGAAAATAACAAATATGTTTTGATAGTCATAAAATGCTAAAAATGTCTGGAGCATTACAAAGGTCAAATTGCATCACCTGATATTCACAGTGGTCATATTGTGTCATCTTTCATTAATCACCCTCTTTTTTATTCTGATCAGGTTATATGCCCCTCACATACCAAGCTTGATAAAGATAGTTTCTCCTTCAAGATAATTAAAACGCTCTACAATTCAAGAAGGGGATATGTATTCTTAATTGTAATCTAGTTAAAACCTCTGTAATTGATAGAAGGTCGTAGTCCAACATCCTTCTTTATAACTGAAAAGAAACAGGCCCCTACAGGTAAGGAAAAGGACTGAATAACATTCATTTTTTCTTGCTACAGGGTTGAGGTCAATTGAGCAATTGTAAGATATATGCAGGTGTATGACTTCAGCCTTTTTCTTACAAAACACATCAGTGTACTCTACAAAATCTTTTGGTGAAGTAGGTTGAGTCCCGACAGTGGCTACAAGCTGAGGATGAGGAATAACTGTAAGATGGACACAAGTTTATAGGTAATAATCTCTCCAGGAAATCAGATAACCAGTAGCCTAATTAAAAGAGGGTTTTTGCTGCTGTAACCAGGGTAACCCAAGGGTGACTGAGGTAGCAGGTGTTGCAATGAGAGTTTAGATTATTTGTTCCAAATTAAAGAACACTAACTTGGAGAGTAAATGTCATATTACAAATAAAAGTACACAAATTCTGGCCACAGAGCATAGTAATATTCAGAGCTCTTTGCTTCTGGACACAGCTGTTTCATTGCAAACTCAAAACCAATAAACACTGCTGCCCCTCCAAAATCCTTAATGGACTTACAAGAGATGGTGGTTGTCTTGAGAAGAAACTGTGTAGGAGATATTTTTTGTAATAAAGGATTGCTGTTTTTGATCTAACTCAGCTCCTCCAACACAATTTAGACCTTTCCTTTTACTGGACAAGTGGGACAATTAGAAAAAGAGTGACATTTAAGTCCTCAATATAAGCAGAATCTGAAGGAGTGCCTTCTTTGCTTTTCAGCTTCAGAACGTTGGAGATTACCAACCTCCATAAGTACTCTTGGTACTGCCTAGACACTGCCTAGACTGTAGACTCCCATTCCAGTTGTCTTTTGTTGAAGTGGCCACTAAGACTGACAAACAGGCTAATGAAATCCTCAAGGGATTCTGACAGATCTTTATATACTAGCTCATCTGTAATGCGGTCAGAGAGACCTTTACAAAAAGCTACACAAAGTACCACAGAGTTCTAATCTGTGTCAGCTGCTCCTGTGCAAAATTCCATTGCATTTTGAGATGCAGTTTGGTTACCTTGATGAATATCGAGAAGAGTGCATTCTGCTTCTGAAGCTCTGCCAGGTTTATCAAAAACAGTCTGCAGAGATGAAAGGAACCTTTCAACATCTTTAAGAGGCTCATGTTTTTCCAGAAATGGAAATACCCATTCCAATGTCTTTCCATTCAGGAGAGAAATCACAAAAAACACCTTGGCACTAGAAGTGGCAACATAGCAGGGTTGTTACAAAATGCAGGCAACAGACAAAAGCTCTGCAATTATTAGTTTCATCCCCAAACTTTGCAGGTAAAGGAAGATAAGGGAGCAAACTGATGCCAAATCTGGCAAAGCAGCTGGAGAATGGTCAGTTGCTTCAGGAGTTCCAATATGATTCTGTAACAGGGACTTGATCTTACCAGTCAGTTCATAAATCTTTCCATCCAGGGAAGACAAGTGGGTAGCATGGGAGCTAATCCATTGCCCTTAAAACATGGTGGATTTGTTAACCTCAATTTGGTCTTCTGACATTATGGCCCATTTATGCTGTAACAACCCAGAAGCTAGGTTTCCCCTTTGGTATTCCTGGCTTCTATGTGGCGTAAGGTGGTGAGGTCTCCATGCTGCTAGGAAAGTTTGTAGCAGTTAACAGTGAATGAGAGTTTAGGTATAAGCAAGGTAAGGTAGGTAAGGTTCAGGAAAAGGCAGACAAAAAAGGTACAAATCAGCAAACATAAAGATTATTCAGGTCAAAACATGAATAGGTAGTGAAGCACAAAATCCCCAAACAAAAGCAGAGTCAGATTTTGACCAGGATTTAGGACACCCAGGAAGCAAGTCATCTAAAAGGGCAGGGAATACAGAAAAAGGCTGGTGTTTAATAGTCTGAGGCTGATTGCAAAATAAGTAACAGCTGCAGGTGTGTAGTGCCAGAAAGTAAAGAGCAAAGAAACGCCTAGATTACGAGTTTTGTCGGTAAAGACGGTGCTAACGAGCCTTTTGTTTCCAGCTCTCCCTTAAGACAGCGCTGGTATTACGAGTTGTCTGAATGGCTGTGTTAGCCTCAAAAAAGGGAGCGTTGAGACAAATTTAGTTCCACTTCAACTCTCAATACCAGCGTTGACTACGGTAGCAGTAAACTGGAAAAACATGCTCGTGCACGATTTCCCCATAGGAAACAATGGGGCTGAGCTGGCTGGAAAAAAACCTAACACCTGCAAAAAAAGCAGCGTCCAGCTTCTAACACAGCCCCATTGTATCCTATGGGGAAAGAAAAAATATGTCTGCACCTAACACCCTAACATGAACCCCTAGTCTAAACACCCCTAATCTTACACTTATTAAACCCCTAATTAACCCCGCTATCACTGACACCTGCATTATACTATTAACCCCTAATCCTCCACTCCGGACACCGCCACAACCTACATTATAGCTATGAACCCCTAATATGCTGTCCCTAACATCACCGACACCTACATTATATTTATTAACCCCTAATCTGTCCCCCAACATCGCCGCCACCTACCTACACTTATTAACCCCTAATCTTCTGACCGGACATCACCGCCACTATAATAAATGTATTAACCCCTAAACCACCACACTCCCGCCTCGCAAACACTATAATAAATTGTATTAACCCCTAATCTGCCGTCCCTAACATCGCCACCACCTACCTACAATTATTAACCCCTAATCTCCCGACACCAACATCGCCGCTACTATAATAAAGTTATGAACCCCTAAACCTAAGTCTAACCCTAACACCCCCTAAGTTAAATATAATTTAAATTAAACGAAAAAAATGTACTATAATGAAAACAAATATTCCTATTTAAAACTAAATACTTACCTATAAACCCTAATATAGCTAAAAAAATAACTAATAGTTACATTGTAGCTATTTTAGGATTTATATTTATTTTACAGGCAACTTTGTATTTATTTTAACTAGGTACAATAGCTATAAAATAGATAATAACTATTTAATAGCTACCTAGTCAAAATAATTACAAAATTACCTGTAAAATAAATCCTAACCTAAGTTACAATTACACCTAACACTACACTATCAATACATTAATTAAATAAATTAACTTCAATTATCTAAACTAAAATACAATAAAATAAAATAAACTAAAGTATAGAAAAAAAAAATACAGAAAAGAAAAAAAATTACAAGAAGTTTTGTATTTAGAACTAATTACACCTAATCTAAGCCCCCTAATAAAATAAAAAAGCCCCCCAAAATAATAAAATGCCCTACCCTATCGTAAATTACAAAGTAATCAGCTCTTTTACCAGCCCTTAAAAGGGCTTTTTGCAGGGCATTAGGTGTAATTGTAACTTAGGTTAGGATTTATTTTACAGGTAATTTTATAATTATTTTAACTAGGTAGCTATTAAATAGTTATTAACTATTTAATAGGTATTGTACCTAGTTAAAATAAATACAAAGTTGCCTGTAAGATAAATATAAATCCTAAAATAGCTACAATGTAACTATTAGTTATATTGTAGCTATATTAGGGTTTATTTTATAGGTAAGTATTTAGTTTTAAATAGGAATAATTTTTTTCATTATAGTATTTTTTTTTCGTTTAATTTAAATTATATTTAACTTAGGGGGGTGTTAGGGTTAGACTTAGGTTTAGGGGTTCATAACTTTTTTATAGTAGCTGCAACATTGGGGTTGGGAGATTAGGGGTTAATAATTGAAGGTAGGGGGCGGCGATGTTAGGGAGGGCAGATTAAGGGTTAATACAATTTATTATAGTGTTTGCGAGGCGGGAGTGCGGTGGTTTAGGGGTTAATACATTTATTACAGTAGCGGCGATGCCCGGTCGGAAGATTAGGGGTTAATAAGTGTAGGTAGGTGGCGGCGACGTAGGGGGCAGCAGATTAGGGGTTAATAAATATAATATAGGTGTCAGCGATGTTAGGGGCAGCAGATTAGGGGTTCATAGGGATAATGTAGGTGGCAGCGATGTCCGGTCGGAAGATTAGGGGTTAAAAATGTATATTATAGGGTTTGCGATGTGGGGGGCCTCAGTTTAGGGGTTCGTAGGTAGTTTATGGGTGTTAGTGTACTTTGTAGCACTGTAGTTAAGAGCTTTATGTTCCGGCGTTAGCCCATAAAGCTCTTAACTACTGACTTTTTTTGCGGTTGGAGTCTTCTCGGTAGAGGGTCTACCGCTCACTTCTTCCAAGACTCGTAATACCAGCGTTAGGTAAATCCCATAGAAAAGATAGGATACACAATTGATGTAAGGGGATTTGTGGTAGCCTCGAGTTGCGGAAAGAAAGTGAGCGGTAGACCCTTTCCTGCCTGACTCGTAATACCAGCGTTAGATAAAAAGCAGCGTTAGGACCCCTTAACGCTGCTTTTTAAGGCTGACGCAGAACTCGTAATCTCGCCGAAAGACTGGTTTGCAATAAGTAGGTTGCATAGCAAGTTTTCCAGTGGCTCATAGGAAAAACAACAGCCTAGCAACCTGCAGACCCTGGTTCAACTCCTTGGGCATGACAATCACTAAAAAATCTTCACAACACTTTGCACATCAAAAAGGTCAGTAAAAAGCTATTTTATTTAAATCCAAATGAAAAGCAAATGTACACAAACACTTTCAGTAATAGCAAGGACACATCCAGATATATTTCATGCCTGTTTGTCACTTAATCATTGACTTCTTTAAATCACTTTGACAATCACAGTGCTTCAAAAGACACATATCAATGTTATTGAGCATAAAAAACATAAGCAATGGTGTGTAGTAGAATTGTATCTACTCTATTTGAACAAAAACAAAAAAAATAAAAAAAATAAAGACAAATAGAGGTGTAGCCATACCATAATGTTGCAATATAAATTTACCAAAATAAATTAAAAATCAGAAACTTACCAAATGCATTGTTTATGACTGAAATGGTTATTAAGACAACTATTGGTATACAATATACAGAAGATTAATTCACTATGTTAAATCACCTATCACTATAGGTGGGGACTTCAGTATTGTGCCTGACAATAGTAGATATGTATAAAACCTCACTTTCAAACATCAGCAAAATGAATAAACAGCTAGATTACAAGTTTGGCGTTATGAGTGAAAAAGCAGTTATGCTTCATAACGCTGCTTTATCCCTTACGCCGCTATTACAAGTCTTGTAGGAAAAGGTGTCCGTCATGCAACGTCAGTACCACACGTTTTAAAAAGTCCTTTTTCAATGGGACTTTCATAGCGCCAGTATTATGAGTTTGCCTGGGAGGCCAAAAAGTGAGCAATACACCCTATACTGACAAGATCCGTACCTCCATCTAAAGTCAGTAGTTATGAGTTTTACGTTACAAATCTGTACCATAAAATGAATAACTAAAGTGTTAAAAAGTACACTAACACCCATAAACTACCTATAAACCCCTAAACCGATGCCCTCCCGCATCGCAAACACTATAATAAATTAATTAACCCCTAATCTGCCGCTCCGGACATCGCCGCCACTTAAAAAATGTATTGACCTCTATTTCGCCGCTCCCCGACATCGTTGCCACTATAATAAACCTATTAACACCTAAACTGACACCCTCCTGCATCGCAAACACTATTTAATATTATTAACCCCTAATCTGCCGTCCTCCAACACCGCCACTATAATAAACCTATTAACCCCTAAACCGCCGCCCTCCCGCATAGGGTTGCCACCTGCCCCGGTATCACCGGGACAGTCCCGGTCTGGGACTGTATGTCCCGTGTCCCGGAACTAGGCTCCAATGCCCCGGCCTGCCCAGCTCCCCTGTCACTCACACACAACACTGTTGATTTTTTTAAAAAAAAACTTTGGTGGCTGGGCCGGCAGGGCAATGTGAGGGAAACTAGGGACGTCACTAGACTCACACTCTCACAGAGTCACAGCTACATGCACGTCACACAGTTTGCCCTTAGCAAAAATGGCGGCGGATACCAAACTACTGGAGACTGGAGTCGCATTAGGTGACATAGTTACTGCTCGCCAGAGACTTCTGCTAGTTAGTTTTTTCCCGCTTCAACACTTTCTAAATACCAGAGCCGCGCCGTGACCGATGCCCGTGGGTTTTACTAACTTGTGCTGCTAACATGGAGGAGGACTCGGATCATCTGCCAGCTGACAGGGAGACTAAGGTAACAGTTACAGCACTCGGCCTCAAAAGATGGGATAACCCCTTGGCTGCCAGGACATGCTGCATCACATTCTTTCATATTGTGTTGCAGGCTGCGCTCTCTGTCATTCAAGGAGCTAATTGTGATATTGTAAAGTATATTATCTCCCTGAAGCAAGCCTAGTTAGAATTAACAGACAGCTCACTGACACTTCTCCCACAAACACACTGACAGACAGCTCACTGACACTTCTCTCACATACACACACACTGACAGGCGCAGCTCACTGACACTTCACACACACTGACAGGCGCAGCTCACTGACACTTCACACACAAAGACAGGCAGCTCACTGACACTTCACACACACTGACAGGCAGCTCACTGACACTTCACTCACATACACACACACTGACAGGCGCAGCTCACTGACACTTCACACACACTGACAGGCGCAGCTCACTGACACTTCACACACAAAGACAGGCAGCTCACTGACACTTCACACACACTGACAGGCAGCTCACTGACACTTCACACACACTGACAGGCGCAGCTCACTGACACTTCACACACACTGACAGGCGCAGCTCACTGACACTTCACACACAAAGACAGGCAGCTCACTGACACTTCACACACACTGACAGGCAGCTCACTGACACTTCACTCACACTGACAGGCAGCTCACTGACACTTCACTCACACTGACAGGCAGCTCACTGACACTTCACACACACACTGACAGGCAGCTCACTGACACTTCACACACACACTGACAGGCAGCTCACTGACACTTCACTCACACTGACAGGCAGCTCACTGACACTTCACACACACGCTGACAGGCAGCTCACTGACACTTCACTCACACACACTGACAGGCAGCTCACTGACACTTTACACACACACTGACAGGCAGCTCACTGACACTTCACACACACTGATAGGCAGCTCATTGACACTTCACACACACTGACAGGCAGCTCTCTGACACTTCACACACACACACACATACTGACAGGCAGCTCACTGACACTTCACACACACACACACACACACACACACACACACACACACACACACACTGACAGGCAGCTCACTGACACTTCACACATACACTGACAGGCAGCTCACTGACACTTCACACACACAGTGACAGGCAGCTCACTGACACTTCACACACACACACTGACAGGCAGCTCAATGACACTTCTCACACACACACTGACAGGCAGCTCACTGACACTTCACACACACTGACAGGCAGCTCACTGACACTTCACTCACACTGACAGACAGCTCACTGACACTTCACTCACACTGACAGGCAGCTCACTGACACTTCACACACACTGACAGGCAGCTCACTGACACTTCACTCACACTGACAGACAGCTCACTGACACTTCACACACACACTGAGAGGCAGCAAAAATTGTAAAATATATTTTATTAAGGCCGTGTGAAGCCACACCCCACCACGCCCCCAACCACACCCCCGCCACACCCCCAGCCACGCCCACATTCAAAGTGTCCAGGAATCGGCTGGGCAAAAGGTGGCAACCCTACTCCCGCATCACTACATAAATATATTAACCCCTAAACCTAATCCTAACGTAACCATAAGCCTAATTCTAACCCTAAACCTTACTCAACCCTAACCCTAACACCTCCTAACTTAAATATAATTAACATAAATCTAAATAAAACTTACAATTAGTACCTAAATAACCTATTTAAAACTAAATACTAACTTACCTGTAAAATAAAACCTATGCTAGCTACAATATAACTAATAGTTACTTTTTAGCTAGATTAGGTTTTATTTTTATTTCACAGGTAAGGTTGTATTTATTTTAACTAGGTAGACTAGTTAGTAAATAGTTATTAGCTATTTACTAACTACCTAGTTAAAATAAACACAAAGTTACCTGTAAAATAAAACCTAACCTGCCTTACACTAAAAACTAACATTACAATAAAATTAAATTAAATTAATCAAATACAATTATCTAAATTACAAAAAATAAACACTAATAAACACTAATAAACACTAAATGACACAAAATAAAAAACGAATTATCAAAAATAAAAATGAATTACTCCTAATTAGTGATGTCGCGAATAGTTCCAGACGAACATAGCATGTTCGCCGCGAAGGGCGAACATATGCGATGTTTGGTCCGCCCCTATTCGTCATCATTGAGTAAACTTTGACCCTGTACCTCACAGTCAGCAGACACATTCCAGCCAATCAGCAGCAGACCCTCCCTCCCAGACCCTCCCACCTCCTGGACAGCATCCATTTTAGATTCATTCGGAAACTGCATTCTTAGTGAGAGGAGGGACAGTTTAGCTGCTGCTGATTTAATAAGGAAATCGATAGCTAGGCTAGTGTATTCAGTGTCCACTACAGTCCTGAAGGACTCATCTGATCTTTTTAGGGTTAGAACATCAATCTGCTTTTTTTTTTTTTCCTGTGTAATCTAATTGCAGTTGCCTGCCTGCCAGCGTGTGTGTCAGGCTCACAGCGTATACTGTGCCCACTTGCCCAGTGCCACCACTCATATCTGGTGTAACAATAGTGTACATTTAAAAAAAAACAACACTTTTTTGACTGTGAAATAATAGCAGTCAATTTCCTTCACACGTTTGCGTTTCAGGGCCTGCCAGGGCACAGTGTCACACCAGTGCAACTCATATCTGGTGTAACAGTAGTGTACATTAACCCTTTAATGACCACAGCACTTTTCTATTTTCTGTCTGTTTGGGACCAGGGCTATTTTCACATTTCTGCGGTGTTTGTGTTTAGCTGTAATTTTCCTCTTACTCATTTACTGTACCCACACATATTATATACCGTTTTTCTCGCCATTAAATGGACTTTCTAAAGATACCATTATTTTCATCATATCCTATAATTTACTATAAAAAAATTTATCAAATATGAGGAAAAAATGGAAAAAACACACTTTTTCTAACTTTGACCCCCAATTCTATTACTCATCTACAACCACCAAAAAACACCCATGCTAAATAGTTTCTAAATTTTGTCCTGAGTTTAGAAATACCCAATGTTTACATGTTCTTTGCTTTTTTTGCAAGTTATAGGGCCATAAATACAAGTAGCACTTTGCTATTTCCAAACCATTTTTTTTCAAAATTAGCTACATTGGAACACTGATATCTGTCAGGAATCCCTGAATAGCCATTGACATGTATATATTTTTTTTAGAAGACATCCCAAAGTATTGATCTAGGCCCATTTTGGTATATTTCATGCCACCATTTCACCACCAAATGCGATCAAATAAAAAAAAATTGTTCACTTTTTCACAAATGTTTCACAAACTTTAGGTTTCTCACTGAAATTATTTACAAACAGCTTGTGCAATTATGGCATAAATGGTTGTACATTTTCTCTGGGATCCCCTTTGTTCAGAAATAGCAGACATATATGGCTTTGACGTTGCTTTTTGATAATTAGAAGGCCGCTAAATGCCACTGTGCACCTCACGTGTATTGTGTCCAGCAGTGAAGGGGTTAATTAGGGAGCATGTAGAGAGCTTTTTGGGGTAATTTTAGCTTTAGTGTAGTGTAGTAGACAACCAAAGTATAGATCTAGGCCCATCTTGGTATATTTCATGCCACCATTTCACCGCTAAATGTGATCAAATAAAAAAAAAGTTACATTTTTCCAAATTTTAGGTTTCTCACTGAAATCATTTACAAACATTTTGTGCAATTATGGCACAAATGGTTGCAAATGCTTCTCTGGGATCCCCGTTTTTCAGAAATAGCAGACATATATGGCTTTGGCATTGCTTTTTGGTAATTAGAAGGCCACTAATTGCCACTGCACACCACACTTGTATTATGTTCAGCAGTGCAGGGGTTAATTACGTAGCTTGTAGGGAGCTTGTAGGGTTAATTTTAGCTTTAATGTAGTGTAGTAGACAACCCCAAGTATTGATATATGCCCATTTTGGTATATTTCATGCCACCATTTCACCGCCAAATGCGATCAAATTAAAAAAAATAGTCAACTTTTTCACAAACTTTAGGTTTCTCACTGAAATTATTTACAAACAGCTTGTGCAATTATGGCACAAATGGTTGTAAATGCTTCTCTGGGATCCCCTAATTTTAGCTTTAGTGTAGAGATCAGCTTCCCACCTGACACATCAGACCCCCTGATCCCTCCCAAAGAGCTCTCTTCCCTCCCCAACACCACAATTGTCCCCGCCATCTCAAGTACTGGCAGAAAGTCTGCCAGTACTAAAACAAAAGGTATCTTTTTTTAATATATATATTTTTAGCATATTTACATATGCTGTTGTGTAGGATCCCCCCCTTAGCCCCCAACCTCCCTGATCCCCCAAAACAGCTTCCTAACCCTCCCCCTCTGCCTTACTGGGGGCCATATTGGGTACTGGCAGCTGTCTGCCAGCACCCAGTTTGCAAATAAAATGTTTATTTTTTATTTTTATTTCATTTATCTGTAGTGTAGCTTCCCCCCCCCCAGACCAATCCCCCACCCGCTCCCAGATCACTTAGATTTCCAAGTACTTAATATTTTGCACCCCTTTCTCCCTCTTATAAAAACATTTTTTTCTGTAGTGTAGCTAGGGTTGCCACCTGCCCCGGTTTCACCGGGACAGTCCCGGTCTGGGACTGTATGTCCCGTGCCCCGGAAATACCGTCAAATGCCCCGGGCTAAGAGCTCCCCTGGGCACTGAATGACCGCAGATTAAAAAAAAAAAAAAACAGCTGGCCAGAGGAGCTCATAGCCCGGCGGGAGGAGAGACGGAACCTGCGCTGCCTTGAGAATGTGGGAGGTGCTGCCTCTGGACTCTGAGTATGGAGGGAGGAGGAGGGTCACGTGACGTCACTTCCATCACATTCGCTGCGCTGAGCATGCACCGAGCAGATTGTGCCATGTTGTAAGGACTAGGAGACAAGAAGACAGGACTAGGAGACAAGAGTTAGCAGAGGTGCGTGCAGCGGGTGACCGGTCCTGTAATTTACTAACCCCGGCACTAACGCTAACCTCTCTGCAGCTTCCAAGTAGATTTTACTATACTTTGTTTGTTAAACAGGAGGATGGACTTACAGCTACATTATTGTTTCCTAAGAGTCACAGACATAGTTTTCTGTCTCTTAGGAAATGATGCAGCTGTAAGCCCACCCTCCTATAACAACCTCAGTATAATAAAATCTCTTTGGAAGCTGCAGAAAGGTTAGTAATAAGATTTATTTTATTTTTTCACAATGTACACTGTGCTCTAAGTCAGGGAGGGTGTTCTTATGCAATGTACTGGCTGTGGCTTTTTATATATATATATATATATATATATATATATATATATATATATATATATATATATATATATATATATATATATATTATATATTATAATATATATATATTATAATATATATATATATATTATATATATATATATATATATATTATATATTATAATATATATATATTATAATATATATATATATAGATATATATATATATATATATATATATATTATAATATAATATATATATATATTATATATTATATATATATTATAATATATATATATATATATATATATATATATATATTATAATATATATATATATATTATTATATATATATTAATATATTAATATATATATATTATATATATATATATATATTAATATATATATATAATATATATATTATATATATAAATTTGATTTCATAAAGAATTTGAGGCCGCAAGAAGCCACGCCCCCAAGCCACGCCCCCAAGTCACGCCTATTTAGAAAGTGTCCAGGAATCTTCTGGGCAAAAGGTGGCAACCCTAAGTGTAGCGGTTCCCACCCGCCTCCTCCCATGCACGCGTGCGCGCCCCTGGCGATCCCGCCCCCGATCCCGCCCCCTCTCTGACAAGGACCGCATCGATGGTTGCCCACCCGCCTCCCACTTCAGCTCCCACCCACCAACGAATGCGGCCATCGATGCCCGGTGCAGAGAGGGCCACAGAGTGGCTCTCTCTGCATCGGAGGGGTAAAATTTGTTATTGCAGGATGCCTTGATATCGAGGCATCCTGCAATAACCGGAACGCAGATGGAAGCGATCAGGATCGCTTCCAGCTGCTTTCCAAACCGAGGACGTACGCCATACGTCCTCAGACGTTAACTGTATTTTTTCTGAGGACGTATGGCGTACGTCCTCGGTCATTAAGGGGTTAAAAAAAAAACTACAAATTTGACTGTGAAATAATAGCAGTCAGTTTCCTTCACACGTGTGCGTTTCAGGGCCTGCCAGGGCGCAGTGTCACACCAGTGCAACTCATATCTGTTGTAACAGTAGTGTACATTAAAAAAAAAAACTAGAAATTTGACTGTGAAATAATAGCAGTCAGTTTCCTTCACACGTGTGCGTTTCAGGGCCTGCCAGGGCACAGTGTCACACCAGTGCAACTCATATCTGTTGTAACAGTAGTGTACATTAAAAAAAAAAACTAGAAATTTGACTGTGAAATAATAGCAGTCAGTTTCCTTCACACGTGTGCGTTTCAGGGCCTGCCAGGGCACAGTGTCACACCAGTACAACTCATATCTGGTGTAACAGTAGTGTACATTTAAAAAAAACAACACTTTTTTGACTGTGAAATAATAGCAGTCAGTTTCCTTCACACGTGTGCGTTTCAGGGCCTGCCAGGGCACAGTGTCACACCAGTGCAACTCATATCTGGTGTAACAGTAGTGTACATTTAAAAAAAAAAAAAACTAGAAATTTGACTGTGAAATAATAGCAGTCAGTTTCCTTCACACGTGTGCGTTTCAGGGCCTGCCAGGGAACAGTGTCACACCAGTGCAACTCATATCTGGTGTAACAGTAGCGTACATTAAAAAAAAAAAAAAAACTAGAAATTTGACTGTGAAATAATAGCAGTCAGTTTCCTTCACACATGTGCGTTTCAGGGCCTGCCAGGGCACAGTGTCACACCAGTGCAACTCATATCTGGTGTAACAGTAGTGTACATTAAAAAAAAAAAAACTAGAAATTTGACTGTGAAATAATAGCAGTCAGTTTCCTTCACACGTGTGCGTTTCAGGGCCTGCCAGGGCACAGTGTCACACCAGTGCAAATCATATCTGGTGTAACAGTAGTGTACATTTAAAAAAAACAACACTTTTTGACTGTGAAATAATAGCTGTCAGTTTCCTTCACACGTGTGCGTTTCAGGGCCTGTCAGGGCACAGTGTCACACCAGTGCAACTCATATCTGGTGTAACAGTAGTGTACATTAAAAAAAAAAAAATTTTTGACTGTAATAGAATGAATAGCAGTTAGTTGTCTGCAAGCGTGTGTGTCAGGCCTATAGCGTCTACTCTGCCAACTTCTGCCAGTGCACAGTGCCACTCATATCTGTTGTCAAAGTAGCTTGCACGCATAGTACCACTAATCGAAAAAAAAATGACAGGCAGAGGCAGGCCACCCCGCAGGGGCCGTCGTGGTCGTGGTGCTGTGATTCCCTTTGGCCCTAGAATAATGCCCAGTGTTTAGAGGCCACATACACTGAACTCGAAAAGTTCTGAGGACATAGTTGACTGGCTAACACTGGACACCCAATCTTCTACAGCTTCCGCTCGGAACCTTGACGCACCATCCTCCTACAGCTTAGCTTCGGGCACCTCTCAAGTTACCACTCGCCCGCCTGCCGCCACCACCAACACTAGCACCACAGCCACTTCACTTGATCTGTCAGAGGAGTTATTTACACATCAGTTGGAAGAAATGAGTGATGCACAACCATTATTGCCAGAGGATGTAGATAACAGGGATATGTCTCAGTCAGCAGCATTAGGATATGTCTCAGTCAGGCAGCATTACACACATGGACGTACGGTGTGATGATGATGATGTTGTACCCGCTGATGCTTCCTTTGCTGAGTTGTCAGATACGAGTGAAGCGGTTGATGATGACGATGCGTCCGTGGATGTCATGTGGGTGCCAACTAGAAGAGAAGAAGAACAGGGGGAAAGTTCAGATGGGGAGACAGAGAGGAGGAGGAGACGAGTTGCAAGCAGCGAGAGGTCATCGCAAGGAGCTAGCGGCACAGTCAGACAGCATGCATCAGCACCCGGGGTCAGCCAGACAGCACTCCAATCAACGCATGCTGTTGCCACCACCAGAATGCCATCATTGCAGAGCTCAGGTCCAACCTTGTGCAAATTGGGAGTTTGCGGTTGTGCAAATGGACTGTTTGCGGTTGTTTGCGGTGCGTTAAACGGGGAGTTTGGTCTGTCATTGTGAAGCGAGCGTAACCCTTACACTGCCTGATCAATACCACATCATACCTGATGTTTTAAAGCACGTTATTCCAAACAATTTAGGAATGTTAGGTGATTTATGCCCTTTATGGATTAAAACCAGACTCTGCATCAACTATGTAATTTTCCATGGGAGTTTTGCCATGGATCCCCCTCCGGCATGCCACAGTCCAGATGTTAGTCCCCTTGAAACAACTTTTCCATCACTATTGTGGCCAGAAAGAGTCCCTGTGGGTTTTAAAATTCGCCTGCCTATTGAAGTCTATGGCAGTTCGCCCGGTTCGCCGGTTCACAAACATTTGCAGAAGTTTGCGTTCGCCGTTCGCAAACTGAAAATTTTAGGTTCGTGACTTCACTACTCCTAATCCAATATCCCTATAAAAATAAAAAAGCACCTCCAAAATAAAAAAAGCCTACACTAAACTGCCAATAGCCCTTAAAAGGGCCTTTTGCTGGGCATTGCCCCAAAGAAATCAGCTCTTTTACCTATAAAAAAAATACAAACAACCCCCCAACAGTAAAACCCACCACCCACACAAACTAACCCCCCAAATAAAATTCTATACTAATAAACCTAAGCTAACCATTGCCCTGAAAATGGCATTTGGATGGGCATTTAGCTCTTTTACGGTGCCCAAGCCCTAAGCTAAAAATCAAACCCACCCAATAAACCCTTAAGTCCTCATTGAAGTCAGCAGAAGTCTTCATCCAAGCAGGCAGAAGTCTTCATCCAGACGGCATCTCCTATCTTCATCCATCCGGGGCAGAGGGGGTCCATCTTCAAGACATCCGGCACGGAGCATCATCTTCTTCTGATGGTCGCTGTAGAATGAAGTTTCCCTTTAAGTGACGTCATCCAAGATCAGCCAGTAGGAATTAAAGGTGACAAAATCCTATCAGTCAATAGGATTGTGCTTTCATCTTATTGGCTGATCCAATCAGCCAATAGGATTGAGCTTGCATTCTATTGGCTATTCCAATCAGCCAATAGAATGCAAGCTCAATCCTATTGTCTGATTCCAACAGCCAATAAGATTTTTTTCCCCTTTAATTCCTATGGCTGATAGAATTCTATCAGCCAATCCAAATGTATGGGACGCCATTTTGGATGACGTCACTTAAAGGGAAACTTCATTCTACAGCGACCATCGGAAGAAGAGGATGCTCCGCGCTGGATGTCTTGAAGATGGACCCGCTCCGCGCCGGATGGATGAAGATAGAAGATGCCATCTGGATGAAGACTTCTGCCTGCTTGGATGAAGACTTCTGCCGGCTTCGATGAGGACTTATGCCCGCTTGGATGAAGACTTCTGCCGCCTGGATGAGGATGGATGTCTGGTCTTCAAAAACTGTAAGTGGATCGTTGGGGGTTAGTGTTAGGTTTTTTTTAAGGGTTTATTGGGTGGGTTTTATTTTTAGCTTAGGGTTGGGCACCGTAAAAAAGCTAAATGCCCTTTTAAAGGCAATGCCCATCCAAATACCCTTTTCAGGGCAATGGTTAGCTTAGGTTTATTTAGAAATAATTTTATTTGGGGGGTTTGGTTGTGTGGGTGGTGGGGCTTTTACTGTTGGGGGTTGTTTGTATTTTTTTTTTCAGGTAAAAGAGCTGATTTCTTTGGGGTAATGCCCTGCAAAAGGCCCTTTTAAGGGCTATTGGCAGTTTAGTATAGGCTAGGGGCTTTTTTATTTTGGGGTGGCTTTTTAATTTTGATATGGCTATTAGATTAGGAGTAATTTGTTTTTATTTTTGATAATTTCGCTTTTTATTTTGTGTAATGTAGTGTTTATTTTTTTGTAATTTAGATAATTGTATTTGATTAATTTAATTTTTTTATTTTATTGTAATGTTAGTTTTTAGTGTAAGGCAGGTTATGTTTTATTTTACAGGTAACTTTGTATTTATTTTAACTAGGTAGTTAGTAAATAGTTAATAATGGTTTACTAACTAGTCTACCTAGTTAAAATAAATACAAATTTACCTGTGAAATAAAAATAAAACCTAAGATAGCTGCAATGCAACTATTAGTTATATTGTAGCTAGCTTAGGTTTCATTTTACAGGTAAGTTTGTATTTATTTATAAATAGGTTATCTAGATAATAATTGTAAGTTTTATTTAGCTTTTATTTTAATTATATTTAAGTTAGGAGGTTTTAGGGTTAGGGTTAGGTTCAGGGTTACGTTAGGGTTAGGTTTAGGGGTTAATATATTTATGTAGTGTTAGGATTGTGGGAGGCCAGAGGTTTAGGGGTTAAAAACTTTAGTATAGTGGCATCGACTTTGGGAGTGGCAGATTAGAGGCTAATAAGTGTATTTAGGTGGCGGCGATGTTAGGGGCAGCAGATTAGGGGTTAATAACATTATGTAGATGGCGTGTTAGGGGCAGCAGATTAGGGGTTAATAAGATTATGTATGTGGCGGTGATGTTAGGGGCAGCAGATTAGGGATTAATAACATTATGTAGGTGGCAGCGATGTCAGGGTCAGCAGATTAGGGGTGTGTAGACGTTGTTTTTATGCTAGGGTGTTAGGTTTAAACATAACTTTCTTTTCCCCATAGACATCAATGGGGCTGCGTTACGGAGCTTTTGTTTCTGCAATCTCAGGTGTTAGGCTTTTTTTTTAGCTGGCTCTCACCATTGATGTCTATGGGGAAATCGTGCACGAGCACGTAAAAAAACACTGCTTGTATTTGGGTGAGGTATGGAGCTCAACGCCACCATATCGCCCGCACAAGCAGGGTTTTTCAAAACCTATAATAGCAACGCTATAGGGAGGTGAAATACCGCCGCTTTTTTGGCGGTCGTTAATTTCCCTATAGTGCTCGAAACTTGTAATCTAGCTGAAAGGCATTAACTAAGTAGATGCCCTGTCATGAAAAAATAGGTAAAATTAATTTCAATTGTTTCATTTAGCATATACCATGCTAAGTGATATATTTATAAAAAGGCCCTTAATGCCTGAGAAAAATATACACCTAGATTTAGAGTTTGGCGTTAGCCGTCAAAACCAGCGTTAGAGGCTCCTAACGCTGGTTTTGGGCTACCGCTGGTATTTAGAGTCTTGTAGGTAAGGTCTAACGCTCACTTTCCAGCCGCGACTTTTCCATACCGCAGATCCCCCTACGCCATTTGCTTATCCTATCTTTTCAATTGGATCTTTCTACCGCTGGTATTTAGAGTCTTGGCTGAAGTGAGCGTTAGAAATTTAACAACAAAACTCCAGCCGCAGCAAAAAGCCAGGAGTTAAGAGCTTTCTGGGCTAACGCCGGTTCATAAAGCTCTTAACTACTGTGCTCTAAAGTACACTAACACCCATAAACTATCTATGTACCCCTAAACCGAGGTCCCCCCACATCGCCCCAACTCTATTAAAAATTTTTAACCCCTAATCTGCCGACCGCACACCACCTCCACCTACGTTATCCCTATGAACCCCTAATCTGCTGCCCCTAACACCGCCGACCCCTATATTATATTTATTAACCCCTAATCTGCCGCCCCAAACGTGGTCTCCACCTACCTACAATTATTAACCCCTAATCTGCCAACAGGACCTCACCGCTACTATAATAAATGTATTAACCCCTAATCCGCCTCACTCCCACCTCAATAACCCTATAATAAATAGTATTAACCCCTAATCTGCCCGCCCTAACATCGCCGACACCTAACTTCAAGTATTAACCCCTAATCTGCCGACCGGACCTCACCGCTACTCTAATAAATTTATTAACCCCTAAAGCTAAGTCTAACCTTAACCCTAACACCCCCCTAAATTAAATATAATTTAAATCTAACTAAATAAATTAACTCTTATTAAATTAATTATTTCTATTTAAAGCTAAATAATTACCTGTAAAAAAAACCCTAATATAGCTACAATATAAATTATAATTATATTGTAGCTATTTTAGGATTAATATTTATTTTACAGGCAACTTTGTAATTATTTTAACCAGGTACAATAGCTATTAAATAGTTAATAACTATTTAATAGTTACCTAGTTAAAATAATTACAAAATTACCTGTAAAATAAATCCTAACCTAAGTCACAATTAAACCTAACACTACACTATCAATAAATTAATTAAATACAATACCTACAAATAAATACAATTAAATAAACTAACTAAAGTACAAAAAATAAAAAAATATTTACAAACATTAGAAAAATATTACAACAATTTTAAACTAATTACACCTACTCTAAGCCCCCTAATAAAATAACAAAGCCCCCCAAAATAAAAAAAATGCCCTACCCTATTCTAAAATGAAAACAGAAAAGCTCTTTTACCTTACCAGCCCTAAAAGGGCCCGTTGCGGGGCATGCCCCAAAGAATTCAGCTCTTTTGCCTGTAAAAAAAAACATACAATACCCCCCCCGTCAACATTACAACCCACCACCCACATACCCCTAATCTAACCCAAACCGCCCTTAAATAAACCTAACACTAAGCCCCTGAAGATCTCCCTACCTTGTCTTCACCACACCGGGTTCACCGATCGGTCCAGAAGAGCCTCCGAAGTCTTCATCCAAGCCCAAGCAGGGGCTGAAGATGTCCATTATCCGGCTGAAGTCTTCATGCAAGCAGGAGCTGAAGAGGTCCATGACCCGGCTGAAGTCTTCATCCAAGCGGGAGCTGAAGAGGTCCATTATCCGGCTTAAGTCTTCAACCAAGCGGGAGCTGAAGCGGTCCATGATCCGGCTGAAGTCTTCTATCAAGCGGCATCTTCAATCTTCTTTCTTCCAGATCCATGTTAATCTCGCCGACGCGGAACATCCATCTTCACCCACGACTTCCCAACAAATGACGGTTCCTTTAAGGGACGTCATCCAAGATGACGTCCATCGAATTCCGATTGGCTGATATCTGATTGGCTGATTCCATCAGCCAATCAGAATTTTCCTACATTAATTCCGATTGGCTGATAGAATCCTATCAGCCAATCAGAAATCGAGGGACGCCATCTTGGATGACGTCCCTTAAAGGAACCATCATTCGTCGGGAAGTCGTCGGTGAAGATGGATGTTCCGCGTCGGCGGGGTGAGCATGGATCCAGAAGAAAGAAGATTGAAGATGCCGCTTGATAGAAGACTTCAGCCGGATCATGGACCTCTTCAGCTCCCGCTTGGATGAAGACTTCAGCCGGATCATGGACCTCTTCAGCTACCGCTTGGATGAAGACTTCAGCTGGGTCATGGACCTCTTCAGCTCCTGCTTGGATGAAGACTTCAGACTTCAGCCGGATCATGGACATCTTCAGCCCCCGCTTGGGCTTGGATGAAGACTTCGGAGGCTCTTCTGGACCGATCGGTGAACCCGGTGTGGTGAAGACAAGGTAGGGAGATCTTCAGGGGCTTAGTGTTAGGTTTATTTAAGGGGGGTTTGGGTTAGATTAGGGGTATGTGGGTTGTAATGTTGGGGGGGGTATTGTATGTTTGTTTTTTTACAGGAAAAAGAGCTGAATTATTTGGGGCATGCCCCGCAAAGGGCCCTTTTAAGGGCTGGTAAGGTGAAAGAGCTTTTCTATTTTAATTTTAGAATAGGGTAGGGTATTTTTTTATTTTTGAGGGCTTTGTTATTTTATTAGGGGGCTTAGAGTAGGTGTAATTAGTTTAAAATTGTTGTAATATTTTTCTAATGTTTGTAAATATTTTTTTATTTTTTGTAACTTAGTTCTTTTTTATTTTTTGTACTTTAGTTAGTTTATTTAATTGTATTTATTTGTAGGTATTTGTATGTAATTAATTTATTGATAGTGTAGTGTTAGGTTTAATTGTAGATAATTGTAGGTATTTTATTTAATTCATTTATTGATAGTGTAGTGTTAGGTTTAATTGTAACTTAGGTTAGGATTTATTTTACAGGTAATTTTGTAATTATTTTAACTAGGTAACTATTAAATAGTTATTAACTATTTAATAGCTATTGTACCTGGTTAAAATAATTACAAAGTTGCCTGTAAAATAAATATTAATCCTAAAATAGCTACAATATAATTATTATTTATATTGTAGCTATATTAGGGTTTATTTTACAGGTAAATATTTAGCTTTAAATAGGAATAATTTATTTAATAAGAGTTAATTTATTTCGTTAGATTTAACTTAGGGGGGTGTTAGTGTTAAGGTTAGAATTAGCTTTAGGGGTTAATAAATTTATTAGAGCAGCGGTGAGGTCCGGTCGGCATATTAGGGGTTAATACTTGAAGTTCGGTGTCGGCAATGTTAGGGAGGGCAGATTAGAGGTTAATACTATTTATTATAGGGTTTTTGAGTCGGGAGTGAGGTGGTTTAGGGGTTAATACATTTATTATAGTAGCGGTGAGGTCCGGTTGGCAAATTAGGGGTTAATAAGTGTAGGTAGGTGGAGGCGACGTTGGGGGCGGCAGATTAGGGGTTAATAAATATAATATAGGGGTCGGCGGTGTTAGGGGCAGCAGATTAGGGGTTCATAGGGATAACGTAGGTTGCGGCGGTGTACGGAGCGGCAGATTAGGGGTTAAAAAAAATATGCAGGTGTCAGCGATAGCGGGGTGGAAGATTAGGGGTTAATAAGTGTAAGGTTAGGGGTGTTTAGACTCGGGGTACATGTTAGAGTGTTAGGTGCAGACTTAGAGAGTGTTTCCCTATAGGAAACAATGGGGCTGCGTTAGGAGCTGAACGCTGCTTTCTTTTTATCTCAAACGGCCCCATTGTTTTCTATGGGGGAATCGTGCACGAGAACGTTTTTGAAGCTGGCCGTGTCCCTAAGCACCACTGGTATTGAGAGTTGCAGTGGCGGAAAATATGCTATACGCTCCCTTTTTGGAGCCTAACGCAGCCATTCTGTGAACTCTAAATACCAGCGGTATTTAAAAGGTGCGGGGGAAAAAAAGCCAGCCATAAAGCCATATATATATGTGCTATCTGAGCTTCAGATGTTAGTGTGCAAGGATGCTATTGATTTTAATTTAATTTGTGCTAGTGTTTTGGTGCTCCACTTATAATATAGGCCTAAATAAATTTGAAAATAAAAGTGAATTTGAAAGTGTCTTAAAATTAATTGCTCTAATTGTTAAACATAAACATATTAAAGTATTACACACACACACACACACACACACATATATATATATATATATATATATATATATATATATATATATATATATATATATATATATATATATATATATATATATATATACAGGGAGTGCAGAATTATTAGGCAAGTTGTATTTTTGAGGATTAATTTTATTATTGAACAACAATCATGTTCTCAATGAACCCAAAAAACTCATTAATATCAAAGCTGAATCGTTTTGGAAGTAGTTTTTAGTTTGTTTTTAGTTATAGCTATTTTAGGGGGATATCTGTGTGTGCAGGTGACTATTACTGTGCATAATTATTAGGCAACTTAACAAAAAACAAATATATACCCATTTCAATTATTTATTTTTAACAGTGAAACCAATATAACGTCTCAACATTCACAAATATACATTTCTGACATTCAAAAACAAAACAAAAACAAATCAGTGACCAATATAGCCACCTTTCTTTGCAAGGACACTCAAAAGCCTGCCATCCATGGATTTTGTCAGTGTTTTGATCTGTTCACCATCAACATTGCGTGCAGCAGCAACCACAGCCTCCCAGACACTGTTCAGAGAGGTGTACTGTTTTCCCTCCTTGTAAATCTCACATTTGATGATGGACCACAGGTTCTCAATGGGGTTCAGATCAGGTGAACAAGGAGGCCATGTCATTAGATTTTCTTCTTTTATACCCTTTCTTGCCAGCCACGCTGTGGAGTACTTGGACGCGTGTGATGGAGCATTGTCCTGCATGAAAATCATGTTTTTCTTGAAGGATGCAGACTTCTTCCTGTACCACTGCTTGAAGAAGGTGTCTTCCAGAAACTGGCAGTAGGACTGGGAGTTGAGCTTGACTCCATCCTCAACCCGAAAAGGCCCCACAAGCTCATCTTTGATGATACCAGCCCAAACCAGTACTCCACCTCCACCTTGCTGGCGTCTGAGTCGGACTGGAGCTCTCTGCCCTTTACCAATCCAGCCACGGGCCCATCCATCTGGCCCATCAAGACTCACTCTCATTTCATCAGTCCATAAAACCTTAGAAAAATCAGTCTTGAGATATTTCTTGGCCCAGTCTTGACGTTTCAGCTTGTGTGTCTTGTTCAGTGGTGGTCGTCTTTCAGCCTTTCTTACCATGGCCATGTCTCTGAGTATTGCACACCTTGTGCTTTTGGGCACTCCAGTGATGTTGCAGCTCTGAAATATGGCCAAACTGGTGGCAAGTGGCATCTTGGCAGCTGCATGCTTGACTTTTCTCAGTTCATGGGCAGTTATTTTGTGCCTTGGTTTTTCCACACGCTTCTTGCGACCCTGTTGACTATTTTGAATGAAACGCTTGATTGTTCGATGATCACGCTTCAGAAGCTTTGCAATTTTAAGAGTGCTGCATCCCTCTGCAAGATATCTCACTATTTTTGACTTTTCTGAGCCTGTCAAGTCCTTCTTTTGACCCATTTTGCCAAAGGAAAGGAAGTTGCCTAATAATTATGCACACCTGATATAGGGTGTTGATGTCATTAGACCACACCCCTTCTCATTACAGAGATGCACATCACCTAATATGCTTAATTGGTAGTAGGCTTTCAAGCCTATACAGCTTGGAGTAAGACAACATGCATAAAGAGGATGATGTGGTCAAAATACTCATTTGCCTAATAATTCTGCACTCCCTGTATGTATATATATATATATATATATATATATATATATACTGTACTGTCATTGGGTTGTTGAAATATCCAGCCCCAGCGTAGCTTCAACTTTGTGACTGATTCCTCAACATTATTCTCAAGTATCTGCTGATATTGAGTGGAATCCACATGATCCTCAACTTTAACAAGATTCCCAGTACTGGCACTGGCCACACAGCCCCACATCATGATGAAACATCCACCAAATATTACTGTGGGTAGCAAGTGTTTGTCTTGAAATGCTGTGTTCCCTTCTTGTGACCAAATAACTCAATCTTTGTTTCATCAGTCCACAACACCTTCTTCCAAAATGAATTTGACTTGTCAAAATGTGCGTTTGCATACCTCAAGCGACTCTGTTTGTGGCATGTGTGCAGAAAAGGCTTCTTCCCCATCACTCTCCCATACAGCTTCTCCTTGTGAAAAGTGCTCTGAATTGTTAAACGATGCACAGTGACACCATCTGCAGCAAAATGATGTTGTAGGTCTGTACTGTTTTTGACCGTTATCACCATCCTTTGCCTCTCCGATATATTACTTGGCCTGCCACTTCTGGCCTTAACAAGAACTGTGCCTGTGGTCTTCCATTTCCTCACTATGATCCTCACAGTGGACACTGACAGCTTAAATCTCTGCAATAGCTTTTTGCAGCCTTCTCCTAAACCATAATGTTGAACAATCTTTGTTTTCAGGTCATTTGAGAGTTGTTTTGAAGCCCCTGTGTTGCCACTCTTCAGAGGAGAGTCAAAGAGAACAACAACTTGCAATTGGCCACCTTAAATAACTTTTCTCATGATTGGATGCATCTGTCAATGAAGTTTAAGGCTTAATGGGCTCACCAAACCAATTGTGTGTTTTCAAGTTAATCAGTGCTACATAGTTACAGGTTCAAATCAACAAAATGACAAGGATGCCCAAATTTATGCACCTAATTTCATTTTCATGCATATTGCACATTTTCTGTTAATCCAATAAACCTCATTTCACTACTGAAATATTACTGTGTCCTTCAGTTATTTGATAGATCAAAACAAAATTGCTGATTAAACCCGACGGCTAGATTACGAGTTTTGCGGTAAGAGCTGCTCGGTGCTAACTTGCAAGTTACTGTCACCGCACACCTCCCTATAGCGCTGCCATTACAGGTTTGCATAAACCCGGCATTAGCAGGCAAGAAGTGAGTGTTGAGCAAAATTGAGCTCCATACTGCACTCCAATACCAGCGCCGCGGTGAGCTGGTTTTACGTGCTTGTGCACAATTTCCCGTAGACATCAATGGGGAGAGCTGGCTGAAAAAAAGTCTAACACCTGCAATAAAGGAGCGTAAAGCTCAGTAATGCAGCCCCATTGATTCCTATGGGGAAACAAAATTAATGTTTACACCTAACAACCTAACATAAACCCTGAGTCTGAACATCCCTAATCTGCTGCCCTCGACATTGCCGCCACCTACTTACACTTATTAACCCATAATCTGCCGCCCCCAACATCATTGACGCCTACATTATGGTTATCAACCCCTAATCTGCCGCCCCCGACATCGCCGACACCTACATTAAACTTATTAACCCCTAATCTGCCACCCCCGACATCGCCGACACCTACATTATACTTATTAACCCTTAATCTGCCACCCTTAACATCGCCGACACCTACCTACACTTATTAACGCCTAATCTGCCGTCCCCAATGTGGCTGCCACCTAAATTACACTTATTAACCCCTAATCTGCCGCCCCGACATCACTGCCACCTACAGTACACTTATTAACCCCTAATCTGCCGCCCCTAATGTCGCCGCAACCTACCTACACTTATTAACACCTAATCTGCCGCCCCTAACATCGCCGCCACTATACTAAAGTTATAAACTCCTAAACCTAACCCTAAGTCTAACACCCCCTACTTTAATATAATTAAAACTAAATACTTACCTATAAAATAAACCCTAAGCTTGCTACAATATAACTAATAGTTAAATTGTAGCTATCAAGGTTTTATTTTTATTTCACAGGTAGCTTTGTATTTATTTTAACTAGGTAGACTAGTTAGTAAATAGTTATTAACTGTTTACTAGCTACCTAGCTAAAATAAATACAAATTTACCTGTAAAATAAAACCTAACCTGTCTTACACTAACACCTAACCTTACACTACAATTAAATAAATTACATTAATTAAATACAATTAACTAAATTACAACAAAAAACAAAACACTAAATTACACAAAATAAAAAATAAATTATCAGATATTTAAACTAATTACACCTAATCTAATAGCCCTATTAAAATAAAAAATCCCGCCCCAATAAAAAAACCACTAGCCTAAACTAAACTACCAATGGCCCTTAAAAGGGCATATGAAAAGCAAAAAATGGAGGAGCACAAACCGGGTGGAATGCAAATAAAAAGGTTTATTGAAACCCAGCACCATAGCGTGACATGAGAGTAGACAAATAACAACAATTCACAAAAAATGTGGTGGAGGGGATAAACACCCCGGGTTAAACACGGATAAATTATATGTACAAGGGCTGAAATTGTCAGGTAAACGTGTTTCAGTGTGTAGCCTTACTCATTACCTAATCTAAAATAGTACGCTGTGCACTATAAAACCATCAGCCCAGTTTCTCATTGGTCAGAGGGGACACACCCTCCTCCTTATCCTGACCAATAGATTTCTCAATATTACGTCAGCTCCACATTGCCAAGCTAACGGAAGCGGACAATACAGCATTGTGATATATATTAGCACAGAAGTATTAAAGGGACAGTCTAGGCCAAAATAAACTTTCATGATTCAGACAGAGCATGTAATTTTAAACAATTTTCAAATTTACTTTTATCACCAATTTTGCTTTGTTCTCTTGGTATTCTTAGTTGAAAGCTTAACCTAGGAGGTTCATATGCTAATTTCTTAGACCTTTAAGGCCACCTCTTTCACATTGCATTTTAACAGTTTTTCACCACTAGAGGGTGTTAGTTCACATATTTCATATAGATAACACTGTGCTCGTGCACGTGAAATAATCTGGGAGCAGGCACTGATTGGCTAGACTGCAAGTCTGTCAAAAGAACTGAAAAAATGGGCAGTTTGCAGAGGCTTAGATACAAGATAATCACAGAGGTTAAAAGTATATTATTATAACTGTGTTGGTTATGCAAAACTGGGAAATGGGTAATAAAGAGATTATCTATCTTTTAAAACAATAAAAATTCTGGTGTAGACTGTCCCTTTAATGAGTTAGTTTCTATGTTATAAACAATATTTTAAATAAATTGGAGTGCTGTAGAGAAGATACAAAAAGCACAACAAATTGTATTAGAATTAAATTGGACAGAAAGAAACGGTAAACAAAATATACCTAAGCAAGCCTCAAATGGTCACATCCTAACAAATAACAATTGTGATAAAAAGTATCTGTCTCAGCTGGGCAAAAGTATACTAATACCTAAATAACTAAATAAACAAATAACAGATCAATAAATAAGCAAACAAATAAATAAATAAATAAATAAACAACACGTGAATGCAGAAGATGTGGAAATTTCTCCACGGAGCGTAAGCTTGAAAGGACTGCAGGATCTCCTGTGTGAATAGATTCAAACAGTTAGACCTTCAAATTAGCAAATTATCATATCTTAATTTAATGTAAGCTATATCCTAGACGCACAAAGGGAGAATATTTATTTATTTGTACACCCTTCAGTCAATACCCTAGGAGCAATGCGGCCAAAGGAATGTTCCCGACCCCACTATCTGCCTGTGTTTGAGAAAAGCAAGCATAGTAGTACTATGGCCGATACTCATGCAGGGAAGCCCCTAACTAGACCAGTCCCAACAAGGCGATATGGCTACAGAAGGGGACCAGGAGGGCTATACACTAGTGACAGTTACGGAAGAGTCATATTGTCAAAGTGTATCAACATGTTCACTGACCACCAATATTATATATACCACCCAGTGGGGTCCAGGCTAACCAAATAAGGGAAACGAATAGCTAATATGAAATGAGAAGTAGGGGGGAGGACTTGTGTAAAGACCAGGAAAAGTCACCATAAAGTGAAAACCTGAGAAGTGGTTTACGAGCGGGGTGGTGAGGACACCTGCTCTAATGTCCGCAAGATTTTCCTTTATACGTGTTCTGGCCTCTCTAGTGGTGAGCCCTACATATTGGACAGAGCATGCCTCACAACTGATCACATAAATAATAAATGTAGACCTACAGTTGAAGCAACAATTTATCTTGAACTCTTGTCCAGTGCTAAGGGAATGGAATGTATCTCCCGTCACTAATCTCTCACAGGCCACACACTTCCGATGGTGACAGCGGAACGTGCCTTTAACACTTAGCCAGGACAATGTCACTCCCTCCGTCCTTTTCAACCTGGTGGGAGCCACTATGTTGCCAAAGGATATATTCTTTCTATAGGAACACCTGATGCCCTTTCCTACCACCCCCTGTAGATTGTCATCGGCTGCCAATAGTCCAAAGTGTTTGCCCACTATCTTACAGATGGCCTGATATTGCCTAGAGTATTCAGTTAGAAAAGTTACTCTATCTTTGGGACCTTCCCCTAAGCCTTTTTTCTTGGTTCCATCCTTCGGGGGTTCCAAAAGTTTATTCCTGGGAATATTGCTCACACTATTTCTGGCACTATTTATGACAGAGGTTCTGTAGCCTCTATCCCGGAGTCATTTAGTGAGATCATCCGCTTGGTTCTCATAGATCCTGGCCTCACTACAGTTCCTTTTTAGTCGAATAAATTGACCCTTGGCTACCCCCTTAAATACTCCCTGTGGGTGGCAACTGTCAGCGTGCAACAATGAATTTCCCGAAATAGGCTTTCGATATGTTTCAGAGCATATGCCACGACTAGTGGTGCCTTTTAAGGTGACATCCAGGAAATTGATGGTGTCAGGCTGTATTTCATTAGTGAACTGAATTCCTATACCCTCATCATCCAGACTATCGATAAAATATTGGAGTTTGGATGCATTGCCCCCCCAAATAAACAGGAGGTCGTCAATAAAGCGTCCGTACCAAATGATATCTTTCCTGAAGGGATTTCCCTCTCCATAGACGTGGGACAGCTCCCACCAACGTATGAAACAGGTTGCTTTTCATATATGCTTCTCTATGGCCTGGGAGTGAGCACTAACTTAGGGTGAAGACCGTAAGCACACACACAGCTTTGGCGTTTGCAACAGGAGGAGGATCCGAGATTGACATAACCGCTGTGGAAGGCGGACACAGGACTCAGCTGTGATATCTAGCAGCACGGAAAGGCATCAAGCATGAAGGTAAAGTGACTGATCTACAGCCAGCCCATTTGTTTGCCTTTTATATATGATCCGGATAACGACAGGTATGATCCCTGTGACTGTTGTGCACTTTATGCCGTTTTGAATACCACTTATATGAACTCCGGCTAAAGGAGCACTGCTCATCTCTCATTCCATTCCTTACCACCAGTGTTTCTGTGGGAAACGTGTGGTGGGTATACTCCTGATATTGAACTCTTACTTGTGATTATATATATACATTCATTTATTTTTCTCACTGGAGTAGTGAAGATTGTTCATTATATATATATTTCACATACATGCATGTGGGGAGTTCTTGCCATTACACCTTCATATATCCCACGTTTTGCTTTTTGTTCATACGTTTATCGTGGAGCCGTGGCCAGGCTCCAGAAAGTGTAATTTGACCTTTGCCATTGTACTTTTTGTGTGTGTGTGCTTTTCTACGGTAGTGGCATGAGTGTAGGGGTTAACACGGACGAAGCTCCGATATCCTTATTTTCATTAAGGACTGCCCAAGAAAGGGATACAGCTCCAT
Organism: Bombina bombina; assembly: GCF_027579735.1. Taxonomy (NCBI): domain Eukaryota; kingdom Metazoa; phylum Chordata; class Amphibia; order Anura; family Bombinatoridae; genus Bombina; species Bombina bombina. The sequence continues at coordinate 882,388,897 of NC_069501.1, read as the reverse complement.
TGGAATACCACAAGATTTTCTCTACAGATAAATCTAACTATAGCTTAATTGCACTGTTTGAAGAATTGGAATTTTTGTTGTTGAAGGAGGATAATCTGAATTGGGACATTAAAACCCTGAAAAGGTACCATGAACTTGGTATAATCCCTAGGGGTCTTAGGTTGAACAAGTTCCCCACTTTCATAACAGAAGACAAAGTTTTCCTTGAACTGTGGAATAGTCATCTCACCACTTGTTCATTAAAGCTTATGCAGTTGATCTGGGAGTTTAAAGAGCACTCTCTGGAGGATCTGGCAACAAAGATTAAAGAGGTGCAAAGAGAGCTCAACAATAGGAGCAAGGAACCCCATTATCTGAAGTTTGATAATACACTACAGCTGGTTATAGCAGAAGCAAAAGCGCTGTTATTGGAAATAAAGCACAGCAAGTATTTGAGGGATCAATCAGATTACGATTTAAGTCGTGTATATGTGTGGAACAGAAAAGACAGACACACTCTAAGAAAATAACAAAATAAAAATACTTTTCTTCCCAGCCAACAACAGAAAAATAAACAGAGGCGCAACAGGAGGAGAAGAGTAAATTTCTATGAGAGCGAGGCGGAGTCGTGGGACGAGGGGTCAGGTTCAGGAGGAGAGGAATTGCCCCCAAGAGAACAGACAGTGAGACCTAAGGAAGGTCTAACACCACCACTGGTACCTATATTAAAAACCCAGTCCACCCTACCCCACTCACATTACAGAGAGGAACAGCGATGTGCAGACAGTGCCCCAAGAGAGAGCAGGGACCTGGACAATGCACGATTGGAACAGGTTTTTTCAATCTCCCCGCTAACAACAGAAGGAGGGGGGGGAGGATATCAAGGAGATCATCAACCACAACATAAATACAAGGAGCAGAGAAGGTATCCCCAGAGAAGGGGCCACAGGCGGGGAAACTACACAACGCACTAAACCTATCTGACATAACACTGAGCAAGGATGAATTAGAGGTACTTAGCCTGGGACTTACATTTGTACCTACGGCGGACTTTGATCTATTCAGGACACTATTGGATGTGAACAGACTAATTCGAAACCTTACTTTAAAAAAATTCTTTCATGACAATGAAGGAGTGAGCAATGAGAGTCATGTATCCATTCCCAGTCTAGGCTCAAGGGAAGGGAGGTTGACAGGAATGGTCAGCACATGTGATTTCCAAGAATTATATGACATCAGGGCCTTTGAGTTGCTGGAAGAGGAGGGGGGTTCACAATGTGTGAATATTGTGGTTCCCCCTTCCTTTAAACCCAAGTCATCATTTTACCCCATTCAGAGTAGGGGGCGAATTTTAGAAACTTTCCAGAAAAGGGTGGAGCAAGACCTGACCAAATTGCATTATTCATCTAGAAGAGGCCAGGGTTGTAATATTACTCTGAAACAAAAAAGGGCACTTGAGACCCTAGCTAAGAATAATGATATAGTGATAAGGGCCGCAGATCAGGGGGGCACAATTGTGGTCCTCAACACCAGTGATTTCAAGAATGAGGCATATAGACAGCTAAGAAACACTGATGATTACATCAGCCTGCCAGGTGATCCAACAAGAGGCTTCCAGAAGCAGTTGGCCTCCCTAGTAGACGATGGTGTTGAACTTGGGTATATTGATACATATACACAGGAATATCTCTTGGTGTCGAATCCTGCAATAGCAACGTTTAATCATTTACCCAAGGTCCACAAATCCATTGAGGACGTGCGGGGGAGGCCAATTGTGAGTGGAATTGGCTCCCTTTTGGAGCATCTGTCGGAGTGGTTATACCACATCTTGCAGCCTCTAGTGGGGTCTCTGTGGAGCTACCTGTCGGACACGAAGCATGTGCTGAACCTCCTCTCTTGTGTGGACTGGAGGTCACACTACTTGTGGCTCACAGCTGATGTTAAATCACTCTATACCTCCATACCACACGAGGGAGGGATACAGGCGGTCCGGTTCTTCCTTGAGAGACAATATGGCACCACATCAGATTTTGTGGACTATGTATTGGAAGTCACCTAATTTCTTCTCAGCCATAACTATTTTGAGTTCGGGGGGGATTTCTTTCTCCAGAGGCGAGGGATGGCTATGGGGCAAAGTTTGCCCCCTCCTACGCCAATCTGTTCATGGGTAGGTGGGAGCTGTCCCACGTCTATGGAGAGGGAAATTCCTTCAGGAAAGATATCATTTGGTACGGACGCTTAATTGACGACCTCCTGTTTATTTGGGGGGCAATACGTCCGAACTCCAATATTTTATCGATAGTCTGGATGATGAGGGTATGGGAATTCAGTTCACTAATGAAATACAGCCTGACACAATCAATTTCCTGGATGTCACCTTAAAAGGCACCACTAGTCGTGGCATATGCTCTGAAACATATCGAAAGCCTATTTCGGGAAATTCATTGTTGCACGCTGACAGTTGCCACCCACAGGGAGTATTTAAGGGGGTAGCCAAGGGTCAATTTATTCGACTAAAAAGGAACTGTAGTGAGCCCAGGATCTATGAGAACCAAGCGGATGATCTCACTAAGAGACTCCGGGATAGAGGCTACAGAACCTCTGTCATAAATAGTGCCAGAAATAGTGTGAGCAATATTCCCAGGAATAAACTTTTGGAACCCCCGAAGGATGGAACCAAGAAAAAAGGCTTAGGGGAAGGTCCCAAAGATAGAGTAACTTTTCTAACTGAATACTCTAGGCAATATCAGGCCATCTGTAAGATAGTGGGCAAACACTTTGGACTATTGGCAGGCGATGACAATCTACAGGGGGTGGTAGGAAAGGGCATCAGGTGTTCCTAATGAAAGAATAGATCCATTGGCAACATAGTGGCTCCCACCAGGTTGAAAAGGACGGAGGGAGTGACATTGTCCTGGCTAAGTGTTAAAGGAATGTTCCGCTGTCAACATCGGACGTGTGTGGCCTGTGAGAGATTAGTGACGGGAGATACATTCCATTCCCTTAGCGCTGGACAAGAGTTCAAGATAAATTGTTGCCTCAACTGTAGGTCTACATTTATTATTTATGTGATCAGTTGTGAGGCATGCTCTTTCCAATACGTAGGGCTCACCACTAGAGAGGCCAGAACACGTATAAAGGAACATCTTGCGGACATTAGAGCAGGTGTCCTCACCACCCTGCTCGTAAACCACTTCTCAGGTTTTCACTCAAAGGAGATCTCAACATTCACTTGGACGATCATTGAACTGATACCACCATTAAAGGGGGGACAGGACAGAAATCGGAAGTTGGGGAGAGGGAGGTCTTCTGGATATTTAAGCTTAAAACTAGGGTTCCAGAGGGCCTCAATTCAGAGTTTGACCTCATCAATTTTTGGTGACTTTTCCTGGTCTTTACACAAGTCCTCCCCTCTACTTCTCATTTCATATTAGCTATTCGTTTCCCTTATTTGGTTACCCTGGACCCCACTGGGTGGTATATATAATATTGGTGGTCAGTGAACATGTTGATACACTTTGACAACCTGACTCTTCCGTAACTGTCACTAGTGTATAGCCCTCCTGGTCCCCTTCTGAAGCCATATCGCCTTTTTGGGACTGGTCTAGTTAGGGGCTTCCCTGCATGAGTATCGGCCATAGTACTACTCTGCTTGCTTTTCTCAAACACAGGCAGATAGTGGGGTCAGGAACATTCCTTTGGCCGCATTGCTCCTAGGGTATTGACTGAAGGGTGTACAAATAAATAAATATTCTCCCTTTGTGCGTCTAGGATATAGCTTACATTAAATTAAGATATGATAATTTGCTAATTTGAAGGTCTAACTGTTTGAATCTATTCACACAGGAGATCCTGCAGTCCTTTCAAGCTTACGCTCCGTGGAGAAATTTACACATCTTCTGCATTCACGTGTTGTTTATTTATTTGTTTGCTTATTTATTGATCTGTTATTTGTTTATTTAGTTATTTAGGTATTAGTATACTTTTGCCCAGCTGAGACAGATACTTTTTATCACAATTGTTATTTGTTAGGATGTGACCATTTGAGGCTTGCTTAGGTATATTTTGTTTACCGTTTCTTTCTGTCCAATTTAATTCTAATACAATTTGTTGTGCTTTTTGTATCTTCTCTACAGCACTCCAATTTATTTAATATATTGTTTATAACATAGAAACTAACTCATTAATACTTCTGTGCTAATATATATCGCAATGCTGTATTGTCCGCTTCCGTTAGCTTGGCAATGTGGAGCTGATGTAATATTGAGAAATCTATTGGTCAGGATAAGGAGGAGGTTGTGTACCCTCTGACCAATGAGAAACTGGGCTGATGGGTTTATAGTGCACAGAGTACTATTTTAGATTAGGTAATGAGTAAGGCTACACGCCGAAACGCGTTTACCTGAAAATTTCAGCCCTTGTACATATAGTTTATCCGTGTTTAACCCGGGGTGTTTATCCCCTCCACCACATTTTTTGTGAATTGTTGTTATTTGTCTACTCATGTCGCGCTATGGTGCTGGGTTTCAATAAACCTTTTTATTTGCATTCCACCCGGTTTGTGCTCCTCCATTTTTTGCTTTTCATATAAGCTTCTCTATGGCTTGGGAGTGAGCACTAACTTAGGGTGAAGACTGTAAGCACACACACAGCTTTGGCGTTTGCAACAGGAGGAGGATCCAAGATTGACATAACCGCCGTGGAAGGCGGACACAGGACTCAGCTGTGATATCTAGCAGGACCAAAGGCATGAAGCACGAAGGTAAAGTGACTGATCTACAGCCAGCCCATTTGTTTGCCTTTTATATATGATCCGGATAACAACAGGTATGATCCCTGTGACTGTTGTGCACTTTATGCCGTATTGAATACCAGTTATATGAACTCCGGCTAAAGGAGCATTGCTCATCTCTCATTCCATTCCTTACCACCAGTGTTTCTGTGGGAAACGTGTGGTGGGTATACTCCTGGTATTGAACTCTTACTTGTGATTATATATATACATTCATTTATTTTTCTCACTGGAGTAGTGAAGATTGTTCATTATATATATATTTCACATACATGCATGTGGGGAGTTCTTGCCATTACACCTTCATATATCCCACGTTTTGCTTTCCCTTAAAAGGGCCTTTTGCAGGTCATTGCCCCAAAGAAATCAGCTCTTTTACCTGTAAAAAAAATACAAACAACCCCCAACAGTAAAACCCACTACCCACACAACCAACCCCCCAAATAAAATCCTAACTAAAAAACATAAGCTCCCCATTGCCCTGAAAAGAACATTTGGATGGGCATTGCCCTTAAAAGGGCATTTAGCTCTTTTTCCATGCCAAAAGCCCTAATCTACAACTAAAATCCACCCAATAAACCCTTAAAAAACCTAACACTATCCTCCGAAGATCCACTTACAGTTTTTGAAGACCTGACATCCATCCTCAACGAAGCGGCAGAAGTCCTCATCGAAGCCGGCAGAAGTCTTCATCCAAGCAGGCCGAAGTCTTCATCCAAGCCAGCAGAAGTCTTCATCCAGATGACATCTTCTATCTTCATCCATCCGGCATGCAGCGGCTCCATCTTCAAGACATCCGGCGTGGAGCATCCTCTTCTTTCCACAGCGACTGAAGATTGAAGGTTCCTTTAAGTGACAGCATCCAAGATGGCGTCCCTTGAATTCCGATTGGCTGATAGAATTCTATTAGCCAATCGGAATTCAAGGGACGCCATCTTGGATGACGTCACTTAAAGGAACCTTCATTGATCAGTTGCCGTGGAAAGAAGAGGATTCTCCGCGCCGGATGTCTTGAAGATGGAGCCACTCCGTGCTGTATGGATGAAGATAGAAGATGCCGTCTGGATGAAGACTTCTGCCGGCTTGGATGTAGACTTCGGCCCGCTTGGATGAAGACTTCTGCTGGCTTTGATGAGGACTTCTGCCGCTTCGTTGAGGATGGATGTCGGGTCTTCAAAAACTGTAAGTGGATCTTCAGGGGTTAGGGTAAGGTATTTTTAAGGATTTATTGGGCGGGTTTTATTTTTAGATTATGGCTTTTGGGCACTGAAAAAGAGCTTAATGCCCTTTTAAGGGCAATGCCCATTCAAATGCCCTTTTCAGGGCAATGTGGAGCTTAGGTTTTTTAGTTAGGATTGTATTTGGAGGGTTGGTTGTGTGGGTTGTGGGTTTTACTGTTGGGGGGTTGTTTGTATTTTTTTTTTTACAGGTAACAGAGCTGATTTCTTTGGGGCAATGCCCCGCTAAAGGCCCTATTGGAAGTTTAGTTTAGTCTAGAGTTTTTTTTTATTTTTGGGGGCTTTTTATTTTGATAGGGCTGGGGGGTTATTTTGTTAGGGCTATTAGATTAGGTGTAATTAGTTTAAATATATGATAATTTATTTTTTATTTTGTGTAATTTAGTGTTTGTTTTTTTTTGTAATTTAGTTAATTGGATTTAATTAATGTAATTTATTTAATTGTAATGTAAGGTTAGGTGTTAGTGTAAGACAGGTAAGGTTTTATTTTACAGGTAAATTTGTATTTAATTTAGCTAGATAGTAAGTAAATAGTTAATTACTAACTAGTCTACCTAGTTAAAATAAATACAAACTTACCTGTGAAATAAAAATAAAACCTTGATAGCTACAATGTAACTATTAGTTATATTGTAGCTAGCTTAGGGTTTATTTTATAGGTAAGTATTTAGTTTTAAATAGGAATTATTTAGTTAATGATAGGAATTTTTCATTAGATTTATTTTAATTAAATTAAAGTTAGTGGGTGTTAGGGTTAGACTTAGGGTTAGGTTTAGGGGTTTATAACTTTAGTATAGTGGCAGCAACGTTGGGGGCAGCACATTAGGGGTTGATAACAGTAATCTAGGTTGCGGTGATATTCGGGACAGCAGATTAGGGGTTAATAATATTAACTAGTGTTTGCAATGCGGGAGTGCGGAGGTTTAGGGCTTAATAACAGTAATGTAGTTTGCGGCGATGTTAGGGACAGCAGATTAGGGGTTAATAATATTTAACTAGTGTTTGCGATGCGGGAGTGTGGCAGTTTAGGGGTTAACAACAGTAATGTAGGTTGCGGCGATGTTAGGGACAGCAGATTGGGGTTAAAAATATTTAACTAGTGTTTGCGATGCAGGAGTGCGGCAATTTAGGGGTTAATATGTCTATTATAGTGGTGGCAATGTCTGGAGAGGCAGATTAGGGGTTAATAATCTTATTTTAGTGTTTGCGATGTGGGAGGGCCTCAGTTTAGGGGTTAATAGGTAGTTTATTGGTGTTAGTGTACTTTTTAGCACTTTAGTTATGAGTTCTATGTTACGGCGGTTAATAACAGTAATGAAGGTTGCGGCAATGTTAGGGACAGCAGATTAGGGGTTCACAATATTTAACTAGTGTTTGCGATGCGGGAGTACAGCAATTTAGGGGTTAATATGTTTATTATAGTGGCAACGATGTCCGGAGCAGCAGATAAGGGGTTAATAAAAAATTTTAGTGTTTGCGATGCGGGAGGGCCTCGTTTTAGGGGTTAATAGGTAGTTTATGGGTGTTAGTGTACTTTTTAGCACTTTAGTTATGAGTTTTATGTTACAGCGTTGTAGCATAAAACCCATCACTACTGACCTTAATTTTACGTTATAGATCTTGTAGTTTTAGGCTGTACCACTTACTTTTTGGCTGGAGAGGCAAACTCGTAATACCGGCGCAAAGGAAGTCCCATTGAAAAAGGAATTTTTGAAAGCTGCCGGCTAGATTACGAGTTTTGCGGTAAGAGCTGCTCAGTATTAACTTGCAAGTTATTGTCACCGCTCACCTCCCTATAGCGCTGCTATTACAGGTTTACCAAAACCCGGCGTTAGCAGGAAATAAGTGAGCATAAAGCAAAATTGAGCTCCATACCGCAGTCCAATACCAGCGCTGCGGTGAGCTGCGGTGAGCTGGTTTCATGTGCTCGTGCACAATTTCCCCATAGACATCAATAAAGGAGCGTAAAGCTCCGTAGCGCAGCCCCATTGATTCCTATGGGGAAAGAAAATTCATGTTAACACCTAACACCCTAACATAAACCCTGAGTCTAAACACCCCTAATCTGCTGCCGCTGACATCGCCGACACCTACATTGCACTTATTAACCACTAATCTGCTGCCCCCGACATCGCGGCCACCTATCTACACTTATTAATCCCTAATCTGCCACCCTGACACCGACACCACCTACATTACACTTATTAACCCCTAATCTGCCGCCCCAACATTGCCGCCACCTACCTACACTTTTTAACCCCTAATCTGCCAATGTCACGGTGAATATACTAAAGTTATAAACCCCTATGCGAGCTCAATCTGATTGCGAGCTCAATCTGATTGGCTCATTGGATCAGCCAATCGGAATTCGAGGGACGCCATCTTGGATGACATCACTTAAAGGAACCTTCATTTGTCGGGAGTCGCCGGAAGAAGAGGATGGATCCGCGTCGGCTGCTTCAAGATGGTCCCGCTCCACGCCGGATGGAAGAAGATAGAAGATGCCGCCTGGATGAAGATGTCTACCGGTCCGGATGCCCTCTTCTTGCCGGATAGGATGAAGACTTCGGACCCTCTTCTGGACCTCTTCTTGCCGGATAGGATGAAGACTTCGGACCCTCTTCTGGACGGATCGGTGATACCCGGCGTGGTGAAGATAAGGTAGGAAGATCTTCAGGGGCTTAGTGTTAGGTTTTTTAAGGGGGGTTTGGGTTAGATTAGGGGTATGTGGGTGGTGGGTTGTAATGTTGGGGGTGTATTGTATGTTTATTTAAATGCAAAAGAGCTGTTTTCTTTGGGGCATGCCCCGCAAAAGGCCCTTTTAAGGGCTGGTAAGGTAAAATAGCTGTTAACTTTTTATTTTAGAATAGGGTAGGGCATTTTTTTATTTTGGGGGGCTTTGTTATTTTTTTTAGGGGGCTTAGAGTAGGTGTAATTAGTTTAAAATTATTGTAATCTTTTTTTATTTTTTGTAATTTAGTGTTTGTTTTTTTTGTAATTTACTGTTTTTTTTGTAATTTAATTTAGTTGATTTAATTGTAGATAATTGTAGGTAGTTTATTTAATTAATTTATTGATAGTGTAGTGTTAGGTTTAATTGTAACTTAGGTTAGGATTTATTTTACAGGTAATTTTGTAATTATTTTAACTAGGTAGCTATTAAACAGTAAATATCTATTTAATAGCTATTTTACCTAGTTAAAATAAATACAAAGTTGCCTGTAAAATAAATATAAATGCTAAAATAGCTACAATATAATTATTCGTTATATTGTAGCTATATTAGGGTTTATTTTACAGGTAAGTATTTAGCTTTAAATAGGAATACTTTAGTTAATAAGAGTTAATTTATTTTGTTAGATTTAAATTATATTTAATTTAGGGGGGTGTTAGTGTTAGACTTAGCTTTAGGGGTTAATACATTTATTAGAGTAGCGGTGAGGTCCGGTCAGCAGATTAGGGGTTAATAAGTGTAGGTAGGTAGCGGCGACGTGGGGGGGGGGGGAGATTAGGGGGTAATAAATATAATATAGGGGTCAGCGGTGTTAGGGGCAGCAGATTAGGGGGTCATAGGTATAATGTAGGTTGGGGCGGTGTACGGAGCTGCAGATTAGGGGTTAAAAATAATATGCAGTGGTCAGCGATAGCGGGGGCGGCAGATTAGGGGTTAATAAGTGTAAGGTTAGGGGTGTTTAGACTCGGGGTACATGTTAGAGTGTTAGGTGCAGACTTAGGAAGTGTTTCCCCATAGTAAACAATGGGGCTGCGTTAGGAGCGGAACGCTGCTTTTTTGCAGGTGTTAGGTTTTTTCATGCTCAAACTGCCCCATGAGCACGTTTTTTAAAAGCTGGCCGCGTCCTTAACCCCTTAACGACCAACGACGTATGGGGTAGGTCCTGCAAAAAAATGCAGTTAATGACCAAGGACGTACCCCGTACGTCGTTGGTCTTTGAAAGCAGTGGAAGCAATCCTGTTCACTTCCAACTGCTTTCATGTTATAGCAGTGATGCCTCGATATTGAGGCATCCTGCTATAACATTTTTTAGCCGTCCGATGAAGAGAGAGCCACCCTGTGGCCCTCTCTGCATCGGCCATCAATGGCCATGTTCGTTGGTGGGTGGGAGCTGATCCAGGGAGGCGGGTGGGCGGCCATCGGTGGGGAAGGGGGGCTGGATCGAGTGCGCGCGGGTGTGCGGGTGCGCGCGCGTGCACGTGAACGTGTGTGCGCGCGTGCACGGGAGTGGGTGCGCGGGCGGGTGGGAACCCTACACTATGGAACAAATGTTAAGTGGTACACGGTGGGAGAGAGGGTGGGAAAATTACAAATTTTAATGATCTGGGAGGGTGGGAGGTTGGGGGTTGAGGGGGGGCAGCTACACTACAGAAAATAGAATTTTTAAAATAATAAAATGTTAAAAAAACATATTTGATTTCAAACTGGGTACTGGCAGACAGCTGCCAGTACCCAATATGGCGCATAATAAGGCCGAGAGGGGGGTTAGAGAGCTGTTTGGGGGGGATTAGGGAGGTTGGGGGCTACGGGGGGATCCTACAGAGCAGAATTATCTTTTTTTTTTTTTTTTAAATCCCCAAAAAACTCTTATTTTAGTACTGGCAGACTTACTGCCAGTACTTAAGATGGCGAGGACAATTGTGGGGTGGGGGAGGGAAGAGAGCTGTTTGGGAGGGATCAGGGGGTGTGATGTGTCATGTGGGAGGTTGATACCTACACTAAAGCTAAAATTAACCCTGCAAGCTCCCTACAAGCTCCCTAATTAACCCCTTCAATGCTGGGCATTAAACACGTGTGGTGCGCAACGGCATTTAGCTGCCTTCTAATTACCAAAAAGCAAAGCCAAAGCCATATATGTCTGCTATTTCTGAACAAAGGGGATCCCAGAGAAGCTTTTACAACCATTTATGCCATAATTGCACAAGCTGTTTGTAAATAATTTCAGTGAGAAACCTAAAATTGTGAAAAATTTAACGCTTTATTTTTATTTGTTAGCATTTGGCGGTGAAATGGTGGCATGAAATATACCAAAATGGGCCTAGATCAATACTTTGGGTTGTCTACTACATTATACTAAAGCTAAAATTAACCCTAAAAGCTCCCTACAAGCTTCCTAATTAACCCCTTCAATGCTGGGCACAATACACATGTGGTGCGCAGTGGCATTTTGCGGCCTTCTAAATACCAAAAAGCAATGCCAAAGCCATATATGTCTGCAATTTCTGAACAAAGGGGATCCCAGAGAAGCATTTACAACCATGTATGCCATAATTGCACAAGTTGTTTGTAAATAATTTCAGTGAGAAACCTAAAGTTTGTGAAACAATTTGTGAAAAAGTGAACATTTTTTTTTATTTGATCGCATTTGGTAGTGAAATGGTGGCATGAAATATACCAAAATGGGCCTAGATCAATACTTTGGGATGTCTTCTAAAAAAAAATATATGCATGTCAAGGGATATTCAGGGATTCCTGAAAGATATCAGTGTCCCAATGTAACTAGCGCTAATTTTGAAAAAAAGTGGTTTGGAAATAGCAAAGTGCTAATTGTATTTATGGCCTTATAACTTGCAAAAAAAGCAAAGCACATGTAAACATTGGGTATTTCTAAACTCAGGACAAAATTTAGAAACTATTTAGCATGGGTGTTTATTGGTGGTTATAGATGTGTAACAGATTTTGGGGGTCAAAGTTAGAAAAAGTGTGTTTTTTTCCATTTTTTTCTCATATTTTATACAATTTTTTATAGTAAATTATAAGATATGATGAAAATAATGATATCTTTAGAAAGTCCATTTAATGGCGAGAAAAACGGTATATAATATGTGTGGGTACAGTAAATGAGTAAAAGGAAAATTACAGCTAAACACAAACGCTGCAGAAATGTAAAAATAGCCTTGGTCCCAAACGGACAGAAAATGGAAAAGTGCTGTGGTCCTTAAGGGGTTAAGCAACGCTGGTATTGAGAGTTGCAGTGGCAGTAAATTATGCTCTGCGCTCCCTTTTTGGAGCCTAACGCAGCCCTTCAGAGAACTCTAAATACCAGCGTTGTTTAAAAGGTGCGGGGGGGGGGAAACACGCGTAGCTAACGCACCCCTTCTAACGTAAAACTCTAAATCTAGGCGAATGTGTTTAACTTATTTGCAAGGATTAAACACTAGGGGGCCGAGTCTATAAAATTTGCTGGTCTAGATGTGGTTTCCATTCCAACACTCACAGTGGCAGCCCTCATGGAATTTTATAAAAAAAACGTTGCTGCCCCTACAAATAATGAGAGCTCTACAATAGTACAGAGTGAGGTTTTAATATATCTGGATTATATTAATAACCACATTTTGGCTGCTTTGACGTTTACACAAATCCATATTCCAATTAGTTTTGCAGGAATTATATAATATATTGATTTGATTTTAGAATATTGCATGATATATCATACATTTTTTTCTTTTGAAATGTTTCTCAAGAAAATGCATGGTTTTGGAAACCTGTATTTCAAGTGTACTTTGTATAAATTTGTATTTCCATAGCGTACATGGGTGATGGTAAATTTACCTAAGGCTTGGGCCTCAGTCAAAGAAAATTTGTTTGTTACAACAAAATGTTTAAATGTAAGTGCAGTAAAGGTAGATTTGGTGTTGCATAGCAATTAGTATTTAAACAGAGCACATCATGGTTGGCCCCAGCAAGCCTGGTGTATAAGGGATTTGAGGCCTTATTCTGGTTAGCAGGTTTGGTAAAAGTTTGTATGAGTAACAATTTTTAGAGTGGTTGTATACAAATGATGCTTATTTTCACTGCTGAGATTTATACATTGGGTCTGATTTAACAAATGGCAGGCAGACATGATTCGCTCTAGCGAATCATGTCCGCCTGACATCGCTAAATGGCAACAGCATACGCTGTTCACATTTAACATTGCACAAGCATTTCTGGTGAAATGCTTGTGCAATACCGCCCCCCTGCACATTCATAGCAAATCGGCCGCTAGCAGGGGGTGTTAATCATCCCATCAGATTGTAGTTCGCCACCTAAGAGCTGGCGGAAAAGTTAAGGAGCAGCTATGACTGCTGTTTTTTAACTTATGTTTCGGGTGAGCTGGAAACTTCTGGGGTAGATTGCAGCATCCGCTGCTTAATAAATCTACCCCATAGGCCCCAATTTAAGAAAGGTCTTGTGGACCTGATCCGACACTGTGGATCCGGTCCACAGGACACTGCGGATCAGGTCCACTCCGTATTCAGCATTGCACCAGCAGCTCACAAATCGGCTGCCAGCAAGGGGGTGTCATACTCGATCGGGTTGATTTCTGGCGATTCCTGTCCGCCTGGGTTATTGAGCAGCGGTCTCCTTACAGAGCTTGTTAAATGGGCTCCATAGTCTCTTCTTTGGAATTAAAGTTTACTTTTGATCTACATTTTGTTACTCTTGTATATTCTTGGTTTTGGAAAATGGATATTCCGTTGTAATTGATGGGCCTACATTTTGGGAATAAAATAATTTCAGGGGTTTTTTTTTCAGGTTTTTTTAGTTTGATGTTTTTGAATTATTGTTTTCTGTAAAAATATCTAAAAAAAAATTACAAAAATGAAAGTTTTACAATATTGTTTTTTATTGTATAGTCAGTTTAAAATGAGTTATGGCTCCTTTATAAATATAACAGACATAATTTGAATATAATTTCCATTCTATAAAGATTGTAATTTTCTTTCTTCAAAAAGTGAATGCACATTTTTTTTTTACAAAGATATTGCATTTATTTTTTTTTCTACCTAGAGGTATCTTGCCCTAATCAAATGCAAAGGTCAATTCCTTCCTGTTGGGGGAAGGTGCAGGAAGGTTGTTTGCAAGTTATGCTGTGTGAGAGTGACACACTATCTGGAGTACAGGTGAAACTCGAAAAATTAGAATATTGTGCAAAAGTTCATTTATTTCACTAATGCAACTTAAAAGGTGAAACTAATATATGAGATAGACTCATTACATGCAAAGCAAGATAGGTCAAGCCATGATTTGTCATAATTGTGATGATTATGGCTTACAGCTCATGAAACCCCCAAATCCACAATCTCAGAAAATTAGAATATTACTTGCAATCAATAAAACAAGGATTGTACATAGAACAATATCGGACCTCTGAAAAGTATAAGCATGAATACTGTATGTACTCAGTACTTGGTTTGGGCCCCTTTTGCAGCAATTACTTCCTCAATGTGGCGTGGCATGGAAGCTATCAGCCTGTGGCACTGCTGAGGTGTTATGGAAGACCAGGATGCTTCAATAGCGGCCTTCATTTGTTCTGCATTGTTCGGTCTCATGTCTCTCATCTTTCTCTTGGCAATGCCCCATAGAGTCTCTATGGGGTTCAGGTCAGGCGAGTTTGCTTGCCAATCAAGCACAGTAATCCCATGGTCATCGGTTTTGGTGCTTTTGGCAGTATGGGCAGGTGCCAAGTCTTGCTGGAAAATAAAGTCAGAATCCCCATAGAGCTTGTTTGCAGAAGGAAGCATGAAGTGCTCCAAAATCTCCTGGTAGATGGCTGCGTTGACCCTGGACTTAATGAAGCACAGTGGACCAGCACCAGCAGATGACATGGCTCCCTAAATCAACACAGACTGTGGAAACATCACACTGGACTTCAAGCATCTTGCAGTGTGTGCCTCTCCATTCTTCCTTCATACTCTGGGTCCTTAGTTTCCAAATGAGATGCAAAATTTGCTCTCATCAGAAAAGAGGACTTTGGACCACTGAGCAACAGACCAGCTCTGTTTTTCTTTAGCACAGGTAAGATGCTTCTGACGTTGCTTGTTGTTCGGGGGTGGCTTGACAAGAGGAATACGACATTTGAAGCCCATGTCCAGGATCCGTCTATTTGTGGTGGCTCTTCTTGATGCACTGACTCCAGCCTCAGTCCTCTCCTTGTGAAAGTCCCCAACACTTTTGAATGGCCTTTTCCTGACAATCCTCTCCAGGCTGCAGTCATCCCTGCTGCTTGTGCACCTTTTTCTTCCACACTTTTCCCTTCCACATAACTTTCTATTAATGTGCTTTGATACAGTACTTTGGGAACATCCAACTTCTTTTGCAATTACCTTTTGAGGCTTCCCCTTCTTATGGAGGGTGTTAATGATGGTTTTCTGCACAACTGTCAGGTCAGCAGTCTTTCCCATGATTGTGATTCCTACTGAACCAGACTGAGAGACCATTTAAAGGCTCAGGAACCCTTTGCATGTGTTATGGCTTAATTAGCTGATTAGAGTGGGACACTTTGAGCCTAGAATATTGCACCTTTTCACAATATTCTAATTTTCTGAGATTGTGGATTTGGGGTTTCCATGAGCTGTAAGCCATAATCATCACAATTATGGCAAATCACGGCTTGAACTATCTTGCTTTGCATGTAATGAGTATATCTCATATATTAGTTTCACCTTTTAAGTTACATTAGTGAAATAAATGAACTTTTGCACAATATTCTAATTTTTTGAGTTTCACCTGTATGTGCTGTAGATTAAATGCTATACTGTGCATCCTGTAATGTGCACTTTTCTAACAAAAATGAGTTTAGAATTCTCTTTTATTGGCAAACCAAACAATTTTATTTTTATTTAAGTTCTGTTTTAGTCTTTAGTTTTTTTAATTGCCCTATAGATATGATAATGTTAATTCCTTGCATTGGGGGCAGGTAAGGCAGTTTGGCAAATTATGATGTGACACACTATTTGGAGTCTATTCCACAGATTTACAAAAATATATATATATATTAATCAGTGGTTAGAATTCTGATTGAAAACAACTATATTTTTGAAATTCAGTGCGTTGTACATCATTAGACTGTAGATTTTTTTTAACTGTTTAAAACTTAAAATTGCATTACCATCTCTGTTGGAAAGCTGGCCTGCTTATAAACAGATCTAGTTACCACCTTTACTAGATGGCTAAACTGCTATACTTCTTTTGAGAACTTCCTTTGTTGCATAATATTAACATTTAAATGGTACCTTGTACAACCTTTCTAAAAGAGAACTTAGTTAGATTTAGTTTTATTTTTTAGTTCTAACGGCTATCTGCAAAAGTGTCTTGGAAAAACTATATTTCACATGAAGTCTGTGACTATTTTAACAATTCTATCCATAAATATAATGGTCCATTCCTTATTCCAGAAGCTAAGATCCCCAACTGTGAAAGTTTCTTAGAGGTACTAACACATGGCTAAATTACAAGTTTTGCATTATGGTGTGGTACAGCTATTCCGCTGAAAAATTGGCCATTGCGCGTGGAATGGCAGTTCTCCCGTATTATAAGTCATGTCGGTATAGCTATACCGCAAGCATTTTAGCCTCTAACGCAACGATCCATTCAACACTAAAAAAAAAATACATTTGAGTGCGGGATTTTCCATAGTGTTGCATTACAAGTTGTTCGGGCAGGCTATAATGCTAGCGTTAAAGCTTATACCGCAGCAATCCATTCCGCGATCTAAAACCAGCAGTTATGGATTTTGCAAAACAAAAATATTTAAAAAAACTCATAACTAAAATGTTACAAAGTACACTAACACCCATAAACTACCTATTAACCCCTAAACCACCTCCTCCCTCATCTCAAATACTATATTAAACTTATTAACCCCTAAAAAGCCACCCACACACTTCGCCAACACTAAATAAATCTAGCTTAGTTTATTTATTTAAAATAGTAATGTTAGTTTAATTTATAGTTTAAACTTAAGAGTTTTTTATTTCACAGGTAAGTTTTTATTTATTTATTTATTGGGACTGTCTTGAGATATCCTTACATCCAATAATTCTAGCAGAGGCCTAGTTACTGTTAAAGTAAATAATAGCATTTTTGAAACACTAGGAATTACCAGTTTAACAAATAATGGGGACCTTCAGCCATAAAGTATAAAATACTTCATGCTAAAAGTGCCTTTATTTGTCTGCAGCATATGCCACGCTGAGTGCCCCAGGCCATCTGTGGCAGAACACTATTTTGCAGTGAGGTGATCTTAGCCAATAGCGTGCTTGCTATTTGGCATAATGCCAACACAGCCGTATGGCTATCGGCTAAAAGGTGGAAACGCCACCTCATTGAAAAAAATAGCATTCTGCTGTGGCTGGCCTGATGAGCTCTGTGCGGCATACGATACAGGCAAATAAAGGAACTTTCAGCATGAAGTATTTTATACTTCTTGACTGAAAGTCCCCTTTATTTGTTGCACTTTTAAATCCTAGCATTTCACAAACGCTAAGATTTACCAACACTTTAACTGTAAGGCATAAGGGAGGAAGTGAATGGACACAGCATATTTGCCTTGGTTTTTGTGGTAATGGAACTCACAACACTCTCTTTGTACTCCTAAGTTAACACTATCATGTAACCTTATTTTCTGGAGTATTAATTAAAATATGCCAGTGCTACAAATATTTAAATAAATGTTCCAAGTTATAATACATCTGTGTCTTCATTCATAATAATGGGACATTTTTTATGACATCAGCTAAAGGCACAGTATTGTATACATCCTTTATGTGTTTGCAGTTTGTTTTTTTAGCAGCTACAGTGAATATCTATGTCTTAATAAAAGAAAAAATATTTATATCTTGCAATTTGAATAAAATATTTTCAGTAAATCATAACACTATGATAATATTTAAATGCTTAAAATAATCCAGTTCAATATACTGTTTCTAAATGAAAATATTTAGGGCTAGATTACAAGTTGAGCGTTAATTTATTGTGCACCCGCAAATGTGAAAATGTTGCCGTTTGCAGGCGCTTGGTAAATAACCAGCCATTACAAGTGGCTGGTTATTGCTACTGCGAGTTTGCAATAGCAATCAGTGCTCAAAATATTAACCAGAGGTAGGACCTCAGTAGGATGTTTGCAATTATTCTATTACAGTGTACCTTTAAACCCACCCATCCCAAGCAGTGGCCTATGTATTTACATAGAGTAAAAACTCCATTCAAGGTTAGCATGTTTATTATAATGTGAATATGTTTGAAACATTGTTTACGCATGTTAAAGAAATCTCTATAAATGTGTTGTAATATTTTTTTTTCATTTGTGCATGAAGCTATTTCCGCATTTTATTGATGTTAATTTTCTAATATTTACATCCACTATGTAATCAAATTATTCTAAAGTATTGCCCAAGTAACTGCTGTCTAAACAGTTGTTTGTTTGCAAACTATAATGCCTCCGCCATGTTTAACACATAATCATAATGCCCGCAAACCTTTAGGTAGTAGTCTTCAACATGACATTTGCTCTGTGTACTAGATTTAGTAGCAGTGTTCTGAGTTACCCATGTTCCAGGGTGTGAATATCGTAACATGAATTATGACCCAGGACAGCACAATCATATTTATTGATGAAGATCACTTTCCTGTTCCCCTCTGCACACCTTGCAGCATGTTTGAGTCATAAATGTCTATAAAATCATGGCCCAATTGTCAAGCCTAGGCTCACTCCAGTGATCATTGTAAACTGTGCTAAAGATGTAAATCGAATTAAAGGGACCATTGCTCCTTTCTTGTGATGACCCTATAATTACATTTTGTATATGCATATGCACATGGTAGATGTGTTAATATGCAGTTGTTCTAAATGGTTTTCCAAAACATTAATGGTTATCACCATTCGAATTATTCTGTTTTGATTGTAAATTCATGTTCATATCCCCTTATTTACTGAAGTCACAACCCAAGCAGGCCTTTGAGCACCTAAGTAGTGTATCCTGAACACAATATCGTACAAATTCCCCTTGCGATAATATACGCTAACCCATAAATTACACAAGCAAGCATTGTTTCTAATTTCAACAACACCAAAACACCATGTGCAAGATTTATGATAGCAAAATCTCACCAGCACAATTTACAGCTTTGTGTAAATGTTATTTTACACTCCAACTGTAATATAGCCCTCTGTGTGCTAGATTGCAAGTGAAGCACTAATTTAACGTGTGCTCATAAAGGGGCAGATTTGCTAGTTTACGAGTGCAAGTTAAATAATCAGACAGTACAAGAGGCTGGTTAATGCTCCAGTGAGCTCGTGGTAACACTTTACGCTAAGCAAAATAAACCAGAGGTCAGACATCTGGTTAATTAAAAAAATGTTAACCAATTTGCCCTCAAATAAAGTGTACAGCTTCCTTCATTAAATAAAATATGGTGGTATATTTTTTTTTTTATCAAAAAAAAACTGCACAATGCATTTAAAAGGGGTTAAAGTGAGGGGATGTGGTGTGTAAGAAAAAACATGTCACTGAAAAGTGCCTTTGAGAGTGGAAGGCCCTCTAGTGGGCCTGTAACAACATTAAGGGATTACCAACTTGAAGTCTGGAGGATGTTAGAATGTGTTTTGTTACAATGTTGCAGGAGAGGAGGAGATGTCCGTGCTTACCTTTATAGGGTCCTGCAGCAGGGTGTCCTGCCTATTTTCGGTTCCAGACTTCAAGGAGAAAGTTTTTCTGTGTCCCTGAAGGAAGATTGGAAGATGGATAGATCCAGGAGGAAATCTCTGCCACCCAAGAGATACAGGGAGGTCGTGGAGATGACGTCCAGGAAGAAAGGACCTGCAATACAGACGGAAGAGCATGGGTCTAATGATGCGGTACCCCCCACACCCCAAAAAACACAACCCCAAAGGAGTTTTAATAAAGGAAAGGGGCCTGCCAGGGGTGGGAAAGGGGGTCAAGGGCCCAAATCTAGATTGTAAGTTAGGGAAGGCCCTAGTGGGGAGGGTCAATCTCAGCCTGGTGTGGGCCGTGGAGAGGCCCAGGCTGGTCCAAGTGGGGGGCAGGAAGGCCCTCAGGAGATGGGGTCCCCTAGTAGTGGCCTGGGGGCGCTGTTAGGGAGAGATACTGCTGGTCATTTGCAAGCGTTGATGTTGGCAGCCATGGTGGCAGTCCTGGCTTTGACCCAATCTTTGGCATCTGTTATGTCCCCCACTGGGCAAGGGCAGGGCCAGGATGCGGCCCAGGCTGCCTATGGTGCATCAGGGATTAAGTCCGTGGGTTCAGGGCCTAAGAGTTCAGGCGGTGCGGAGTGCGCAGCGGGCCCAGCCCTCTCAGATGGCGGATCGCGCGAGATGTACTCCTCAAGCTCGTCAGAGGAGGAGGATCTCGGCCGCCATCTTGGAGGGAGGGGCAGAGGAGGACGAGACACCGCGCATGACTGAAGCGGCCCAGGTAACTTGGGGAGGCTTCCGGTCGTGGGTGGGGTGCCAACAGGCAGAGTAGGAGGGAGGCAGGAGTACTCACCGGGCGCTGTTAGGGTGGCTGGTGAGGCGGAGGCTCTGCGGTGCAGCGAGGTAGAAGGGCCTATTACAAGTGCGCAGGTGCACAGGTTACCGAAGGGCCTAGCACTACAGCGCATGTGCGCATGGATAATGGCACTTGCGGCATGAGGAGTGTGTCTGTGGTGGCCGAAGTTGAGGGACCTAGGTTGAGTGCACGGTCGGGCTTGTGTGTTAGTGGGCCTCATACAAGTGCACATGCGTACATGGGGGATGGCGCTTGCGACCACAGGAGTATGTCTGGGGCTGCGGGGAGCACACACGTTGCCAGTAGGCATGTAAGGGGCATGGATGACAGTAATGGCATGTTTGTGGGGAATGCCACTAGAGACAGAGGGAGGACACATGCGGGGATAACGCATGTTATTGCTCACGGGTCACAGTATGGCACGAGTGTTGATACTATGCATGGGGAGCACAGGTGTGTGGTGTCTGCGAACCAGGAGCAGGGTAATCCTAGACAAGGGGTTCCTATGTGTGTGACGAATGATAACCAGGTGAATAGTGTGCTGGTGCAGGAGGAAATCATAAAAAAGGCTGTAGAGGCTGTGCTGCGTGAGGTGGCTAGACAGCAGGCCCCCCAGGGGTTGAGTGCCCATGCCCAGGAGGGGCCTGGATAGGAGGCCTTAATCAGAAGGGCTGTTTCAGCGGCTCTGGGGATGAATGCTGGGGGGGAGCAGAGGGTGGATGGGAGGAATATCTCTTTTGACACACCACCTGTCGGCCAGAGTACTCCCCAAGTTGCTTTGTTTCCACAGGTACAGAATAGGACTGCTTCAGCAATGGCAACCAAGGCTTCCAGTGCGCTGGTTGTGGCAGGTCCAAGCAGGGAGCAGTTGGATCAGACGGGATCAACGACCCAGGCACCCATCGACCCAGACCGCCCAGGGAATCGTGAGTACTATGTACCTCATACATTAAACGCTGACACAGGGTCTTCAACTAGCGGATCAGGTTCAGAGAGTGGGGAGGACCTGGGGCTGGTTGGGAAAGAACAGCATAGAATGTTTAGGTGGATCAAGAAAATGGCGGCAGGGCATGCGAAGGATAGGGCCAAGGGGTCGGGGCCTGTGGAAGAGGACCACGGGGCAATAGGGCCTAGGGGCAGTACGCCCGGGGCCGCGGTGCTGCGTAATGTGGCGGCGCAGGGAGTAACATACCCGTGCCTGGTCCACTCACTATACGGGCACCTCAAGATTAAAGTAGTGAAAAAAATAAAGGAGGGTCGATACATGAACGTTTTCAACCTCTCACTGGATGCGTTTAGGGTGAAGGAGAGGGCCCTGGACGGCTCAGGGCCCAAAAAGGTGCGCAGGCCTGAAACATACGAAGAATGGCTGAAATGTTTCAGAGTGCTGGCGGCCTGTTACGTGGATAGGTGGCCACTGCAAGGCCGCAACCTCTTTAAGTATCAGGATACTATAGAGGATATCCATACCAGAGAGAATATGACATGGCCTTCAGGATGAAGTTGGTGGGGAATCCCTTACTGCATTTTGGCACACAGGACATGCAACTGTGGTTGAAACTAGGGCTGGAAGGGGGCACCACGCCCCCCGCACAGGCACGGCAAGGGTTGCCACGGCAGGGCGCGAGGGTCAGTAAGCAGGGGCGAGAGTGCTGGAAATTTCAGGACAAGTTGTGTGGCAGGGGAGCAGCTGTTCCTTTTGGCACATCTGCAGGTACTGCGGGGGTCCCCACCCAGGAATCAATTGCGGTAAACGCAAGGACCAGGGGCAGCTTAAACCAGCACAGAAACCTGGAGTTGGGGTCAAGGGCCCCAACCCCGCTTAAGCTGTCACCAATGCTAGCATGGCTGGCAAATTATCCAGACCGCGGAGCAGCTGATCTGCTCCGGGCGGGTCTGGAGTGGGGCTTTGAGATCCCAGTTACGAGGAATGTCCTGGGATCAAAGGGGCACAAAAATTTGAAGACAGCTTATGAATTCCCTCATGTGGTGACAGAGAAATTGGCAAAGGAAGTGGCGATGGCGAGAGTGTCTAGCCCATTCGCCAATGTCCCAATTGCAGACCTTGTGGTCTCACCTTTGGGGGTTGTGCCAAAAAAGGAGCCGGGGAAATTCAGGTTGATTCATCACCTGTCTTTCCCAAAAGGGGGGTCAGTCAATGACGCTATTGACCCTGAACTCAGCTCAGTGCATTATCAATCTTTTGATAATGCTCTAGAGGTAGTCTGGGCGTGTGGCCCAGGGGTGCTGCTGGCGAAGCTCGACATAGAGTCCGCGTTCCGGCTGCTGCCCCTTCATCCCTCTGCATTCAGGCTCAAGGGGATGAAGTTCGAGGAGTCTTACTACGTGGACAGGTGCCTACCGATGGGGTGTTCCTTGTCCTGTTCATTGTTCGAGTGTTTCAGTTCATTTTTGCACTGGGTGGTCGAGACGGCATCAGGGGGTGGGGCAATTGCCCATTACCTCGACGACTTCCGTTTGGTGGGGAGAGCGGGTTGCGCTGATTGTGAACAGCTCATGAAAGTCATGAAAGACATGATGGCAAGTTTCGGGGTACCACTGGTGGATGAGAAGAGGCAGGGTCCCTGTACGTGTATAACATTTCTGGGTATAGAAATTGACATGGTGCATGCGGTCTGCAGATTGCCTGTCGACAAGGTGCAGCAGATGTTGCAGCTGGTCAGGTCATTCATGGGGCACGATAGGGTCCCCATTAGGGAGGTTCAGTCATTGCTTGGCCTCCTGAACTTTTCCGGGCGTGTGATTCCAATGGGAAGGGTCTTCAATCGCCGCATAGAGGGCCAATTGAAAGGCCCTCCGGGGTGAGCGAAATGGGCCCGTGTCACGGCTAAGGTGAAGGAGGATTTGGAGGTTTGGCCAGGTTCCTGGTAAGCTTCAACGGGGTTTGCCTCTGGAGGCACCCGCCGGTTTCTAATCAAGTCCTGCACCTCTTCACGGATGCGGCAGGTGGCTTCGGATATGGAGCATACCTGGACGGGGAGTGGAGTGCGGCTCCGTGGCCCAGCGAATGGATAGAGGCTGGGTGTGTCAAGAACTTGACGCTATTGGAGCTGTTCCCAATAGTGGTAGCTGTGGAAATTTGAGGTGATAGGTTAGCGAACAGGTCGGTGGTATTCTGGACAGATAACCTGAGTGTGGTGTACGCCATTAATAGGTTGTCTGCGGCTTCACCAAATGTAGTATGCTATTTGAGGCACCTGATGTTGCGCTGCTTGCAGCTCAACATCTGTTTCACCGCCAAACACATCCCGGGAGTGCAGAACGTGATCGCTGATGCACTCTCTCGATTCAATTGGGGGCAGTTTAGGAAAGCAGCACCTAGGGCGGCGAAGGAGGGTCTAACGTGCCCATCTTATCTTTGGCAGTTTATGAAGGTTGGGAAGGCATCCTCGGTTTAGTTAAGGTGTCCCTGGCTCCGAAGACTTGGGCAGCCTACCTGGGCCACTGGAACAGATGGGAGACTTTCTGTCATCAGAAGGGCGTACAGGTACATGGGGCCACTAGGGTGCATGTGTTGGAATGTCTGGCAGGAGCTGCAGGTAGACTGTCAGCAGTAGCCTTCTTTAACAAGGCACTCAGTTTTGTGGACCACTCAAGGGCTTTTCTGGTTAGAAAAGTGCTGAAAGGGTGGGGGAGAATGGTTCCCCATGTAAAGGACCACAGGGAACCTATTACAGCCAGTAGACTGAGGCAGTTAACGCTTTTTTTACAAGAGGTCTGTAAATCAGATTATGAGAGGTTACTCTTTAGGACTGCTTTTGCAATAGCGTTTGCAGGGGCTCTGCAGGTGAGCGAGTTAGTGTCATCATCCAAAATGAAAGGGACAGGGGGGTCCTGGCGGAGCATGTGCGGTTAGCTCAAGGGGGGGTGATATTATTTGTCCCGAGGTCCAAAACGGATCAGGAGGGTAACGGCACATGGTTGCCCCTGGCTAGACAGGAGGAAGCAGTATGCTGCCCGGTGCACTGCATGGAGGAGTTTGCGAAACTCCGTCCGAGCCATTGCACTCAGTTCCTCGTGCACGAGGATGGGACAGCATTGTTGGTATTTCAGTTTCGGAGGGTTCTCACAAAAACAGCGGATATAACAGGGTTAGATCCCAAGAGAATCACTGCCCATTCATTTAGGATTGGCGCAGCGACTAGTGCAGCGGAGAAAGGGGAATCCTCGGCAGAGATAAAGCGCTTGGGGAGATGAAGATCAGCCCAGTACAAAGCGTATATTAGACCCACACAAGGACCACATTCCTAAGTAAGGATGTGGGTCATTTACATTTAACTGATTCAATTAGGAGGACACCAAAGGGGTACCCTAGGGGGTAGCGGGTTGGTGTGGGGGTGGGTCTGCTGATAGGGGATTTGAGCAGTGGGGCTGTATCATGGGCCAGGGCTCTGGCTGGCTAATAGGGTGTCGTCTGTTTCACCAGGTACATTAGGAAGTTCACCCCCTGTTCGAGTGTGGATAATAGGCCACTCATTTATCCATTGGGCGTCCATCAGGGCGCTGCAGACGCCGGAAGGGCAACAGCTTGGATTCCAAACATCCAGGGCCAACTTCCGGTGGTTAGGACGCAGGGCCTTGTGTGGGACAATTTGCCAGCATTGTTGCAGGAGGCACATAAGAGGTGGGGGCAGCCAAATGTTATAGTGCTGCACCTGGGGGGTAATGACTTAGGCTCATTGCCGGCCTTGGACCTTATTAAGAGGATGACAGCGGATATTAAAGGGACATTATACACTCATTTTTTCTTTGCATAAATGTTTTGTAGATGATCTATTTATATAGCCCATAAAGTTTTTTTTTTAAAATAAATGTATAGTTTTGCTTATTTTTAAATAACATTGCTCTAATTTTCAGACTCCTAACCAAGCCCCAAAGTTTAATGTGAATACTGTCAGCTACCTTCTCCAGCTTGCTCCTGTTTGTGTAAAGGGTCTTTTCATATGCAAAAGAAAGGGGAGGGGGGGAGAGTCTTATTTGCCACTTGCAGTGGGCTTTCCAACAACCTTTTCAACAGAGCCAAAGTGACAGCTTCTAAGTATGTTTTTAAACTGTTTTATACTGGATTTTTATATCAGTATCTGTGCATCTTATTCTTTATAGTAGTGTCTATTACATGCAGTTATATGAAAATGAGTGTATACTGTCCCTTTAAGTGGGTTCACACGTGGTTGAAGGAGGTCAAAATAGGTTGGAGACACATTGTGACCCAGAAAGCTGCATATAACGTGCGAAAGAAGGTCAATAGAGAGTTGGGGAGAGCGGTCACGGCCCTGGGGAGCTTTGTGATTCGACACGACGGGATAACGGCCGACAAAGAGGACCTATTTTGTCCTGATGGGGTCCACCTGACAGATGTTGGGTTGGACATGTTCTTAAAGGACATTAGGAGCACTTTGTTAAGGGTAATCTAGTTTAAAAAAAAATAAAAAAAAAGTTTGATTGTTATTTATTATTAAGGTTATTTGTTACAGTTTTTGATATGTTAAGGTATTATAGGTGCCTGCCGTTTTTTTGTGTGGCGGCAAGAGAACGCCTGGCTCTTGTGGCGAGTGGTCAGGGCCCTGGGAAGCGGGCACGGAGAGAGGAGTGAGGGTCTAAAAAAGGGGAGGGGTTAAGCCCGCCAGGTGCCAGTCTGGGGGTCCTCTCCCTTGCGAATAAGACCGAATACCTCTAAACCATCACAGCTCTCTCTCAGTGCCATTGGGCATGAACAGCCGGGTGTCACGCTGCAAACATCGAAAGTGGCCTCTACCATCTGCTTAAAGGGGCTAGGTTAGGGAAAGATGCCGCCAACGTTTTGTTTACGAACTTGTTGCCAAGTTTGGTATTAAGAGTTTAAAGTGCCTAAGATAATTCGAATAACACATTAGGCACTAGTTATTTGTTTATTTTAATAAACGTGACCGTGACCGGTCTTTCTCTCCCAACACGTGACCGTGACCGGTCTTTCTCTCCCAACATGGTGTGTTGTCTTATTTATTCAGGTTTATGCTACACTACGTAGGACATAATACATTGTGGTCTATGGGGACAGTGATTATACTGTAAATATATATGTACTGTATATGCTTATATACATATATATTTATGTGTTAATATGTGCATAGGCACATATAAACACACACACACACACACATATATATTCATATACATATATATTTAAAATTTGCTGCCCAACGCTGTGCGACTTACCCCCTGTGCTGCGCTAGGTTCTCTGTCGTGTCTAACGGCACAAGAGCGATGCTCCCATTGTGAACACAATGCTTCCAGGCAATACTAAGTGGAGCACAAATATTGCACTCTATGTTTATATACATGTGTATATATATATATATATATATATATATATATATATATGTAAAATATTATAAACATATAAACACATATTTACACATCTATATACTGTACATATACAAAAAACTATATACACTTTGGAGCTCTTTCGAAAATAATTTATATATATATGTGTGTGTGTGTGAACATTTTCTTCTATGTGAAAAACATTGGAAAGTAAAATATGCATAACTACCTTTGGGATAAGTGCAGCTGGTCTAATGCATGGCGGGTTACCTCGTGAGCAGGATGCTTCATTGAAGTCTATAGTCCTAAAGTTAGTGTGCATTGGGTTTTGCTCTCGTGTTAACTTTTTACATTCAACCTTGTAATATGTGCGCTAACCAGGACACGTTAAAAGTTTACTTTGAGTGCAGCTAGCACACAGACAAAGCATTCTGATAGCATGCTATTTGTAATCTGGCCCACAGTGTGTGTTTAGAATTATATTTTTGAATATTAAATTCACAATTACAGCATAAATATTTATTTTGTATTATTTCATTGTGGTGTTGGGAACAGCCATGCATTTTATAAATGAATCAGTCCAAAAAGACTAATTGTACTTCAAAAATATATTTTTTTTTTCAACTTGCACATAAGATGGGAAAATGAAAACATCACCCTAAAATGTTTAATTTAAAGCACAAATTATCTTTGTTGCACTAATTCCATTATTTTAATGTAATGTTGCAATGAACCTTACTGATTTGTATTTGCCAAAGCATAAGCATATATTGTTTGTAACTTAAAGGGACATTAAACCCAAACATTTTCTTTCATGATTCAGATAGAGCATGCAATTTTAAACATCTTCCTAATTTACTTCTATTATCTAATTTGCTTCATTCTCTTGATATTTTTTGCTGAAAAGGATATCTAGATAGGCTCAGTAGCTGCTGATTGGTTGCTGCACATAGATGTCTCGTGTGATTGGCTTACTAATGTCTATTTCTATTTATTCAACAAACTATATTCTAAAGAATGAAGCAAATTAGATAATAGAAGTTAATGTGAATATTGTTTAAATATGTATTCTCTTTCTGAATCATGAAAAAAAAATGTTTGGGTTTAATGTCCCTTTAAGACTTGTATTTTAAATTATTTTTATTTGGTTATATTACAATTATAAATAATATTTCCTCATACTTCTTTTTATTTTGATATATACTGGGTCAATTACACCCACATATCAGTATAATGCTAAGTGCTTTTTAAAGTGAATGTAAAGTTTAATGTGAAAGTGTCCATTTTTAAAAAATACTCATAAAAACAGGGGCACTTTCATTCATTAAACTTTACAAACATTTAAACGTTTTTTTAAAAAAAAAATACTTACTTTTTTCCTTCTGACAGCAGACCGGTGATCCTCCGCCCACAGCTCCTGCTGTACTTAGCACAGCAAAGATGAATCCAGATTCCTCCAATCATTGCGTTGCCTCACGAGTTGGACGCGTAGGGGTGCATGCAATGATTGGAGGAAGCAGGATTTGTCATTGATGTGCTAAGTACAGCAGGAGCTGCGGGAGGAAGACCAGCGCTCTGCTGTCATAAGGAAAAAGGTAAGTATTTAAAAAAAAATATGCTTAAATGTTAATTTTAATGAATGAAATTGCCCCAGTTTTTAAGAGTATTTATTAAAACCGGGCACTTTCTCATTAAACGTTACATTCACTTTAAATATTGTGGAACTTTTATTTCTAATTTTGTATGTACGAAAGCAAAAAGATGAAATGTTATATTACAATACAAAAACATATTTTATGAAAATAAGTAACCTTTACATAGAATATACTTTACAATTTTCACATCATAAATACACATGTAATGTTCATTGTAACATTTTGTTATAAATTTAAAACAATTTTTTAAACCTGTTTGCATTTAGATAGATAATATTAAAATTTTAGTATATCCTAGATTGCAGAAATGACAATTGATAATGAGGTTGCATTAATGTCTTGGCATAACATTTAACTACAATCTTGTTTTTAAATATGTGTTTAATAATTTATAAATGTATAAATATTTAACAAATACACATTAAAATATATTAAATGATCACATATACATAAATGTGATTTGATAATACTTGTATTAAAAAGGGCTGCACAATATGTTAATGGTGAGTAAAAAGGAGTTACAAATTAGAGCTAGATTTTGGATTTCTTTTATTTTTATATTTTATTATCTTTATTGAGTATTCAATCACTATACATTAATATACAGACAAGCAATGTTGAGAGATAAACATGCAATGCAGATAGTAACAACTTCTATCAATGTCCCTTGCTAGGCCATTTCGGGTTAGTTGTAGAAGATTATGGGGTCGATCCGATAAAAATCGTCGCCCGCAAAAGCTGGCGACGCCAATATTTGCGCGGGTTTGGTATCCTATATACGGCGTAACCTAGAAGTTACGCGCGTATATTTCTGCCGTCGCCCGTAGTTTTTTGGGCCATAGGCAGGTATACCAAACCTGCGCAGTTTGGTATCCAATATACAGCGTAAGGACTTACGTGGAGAAAATGGAGAAATCTTACTCCATTTTCACCTCGCCACAAAAAGCAGCCGTAAGAAGCCTTACGCTGACTATTGGAGCCCCGTAACTCCCTAAACTGGCTGCTAAAATAAACCTAACACCTAACGCATGCGCAATGTCTATCTCCCTGTCAACCGCGATCTGCTAAAATAAACCTAACACCTAACGCATGCGCAATGTCTATCTCCCTGTCAACCGCGATCCCCCGCCACAATCCCTAATAAAGTTTTAACCCCTAAACCGCCGCCATCTACATAAACTAACCCCCTACTGTGAGCCCCTAAAACCGCCACCATCTAACTAATCTATCCCCTAATGTGAACCCCGTACACCGCCGCCATCTATATTAAAATTATTAACCCCTAATTTAATCTACCTACTCCGCCGTCAGCTATATTATCTATATTAACCCTAAGTATATCCAGTAACCTATCGGAGTACTTAGATAAAAACCTCCAAAAGTACGTTGTAACACTTCCATCCTACATACGTGATTCCACACAAATACTCAACATCCTGAACAATATAAGTTGGGAAGAGGGTTATCTACTTGTGACCTGTGATGTGGCTTCCCTCTACACCAGCATACCCCATGAGGGCGGTGTAGAGGCGGTACAATACTTTCTAAATAAAGACCCGAGTATACCAGACACTCAGAAGACTTTCATCCTTGAAGGGATTTCCTATATCCTAACCCATAATTACTTCAACTACAATGGCACCTTCTACAAACAACTGTGTGGCACAGCCATGGGGACCAGGTTCGCGCCTAGCTATGCCAATTTGTACATGGGCAAATGGGAATCAATCTTCTGGGATTCCTGCCCAGCAGGCGCGGACCTGGTCCTATATCATCGATACATAGATGATATTTTAATGGTATGGAAGGGCACAAGAGAAGACCTGGAACATACCATTGTGGTTATGAACAATAACACCCATAACCTCAAATTCACCCATGAAATAAGTAGCTCAGAGATTACCTTTCTAGATCTTAGGATCACAGTTGAAAACAATAAAATTAAAACATCAACATACTTCAAACCTGTTGACTGTAGTCATTACATACACATCAATAGCTGTCACCATTCCAGGTGGAAAAGAAACACCCCCAAGGGACAGCTACTCAGACTGAGAAAGAATTGTTCAGATTCTGACCTATGGGAGGTACAAGCTGAGACTCTCAAAGCACGTTTCATAGAAAGAGGATATGAGGAAGAAATGATAGATAAAGAGATCAAAGAAGTCCGAAAACAAGATCGTAACGAACTTCTCAAATATAAAGACAAGAAAAACAAGACAATAAATGTCAAGAATACTATTGATGTAGCATTCATCACACAATACTGTGAAAATCGACACCTGATAGAGAGAATAATTGAAAAGAACTGGCCTCTATTGAAAAACGACGACACCATAGGGGAAACACTGGCAGATAAACCAAAATTCATATATAGGAAATCAGACAACTTAAGGAACATGTTATCACCTAGTGTTCCACGCTCCAGAACAATAGGAGTACAAGATGTATTTGGCAAAACGATCAAAGGTTTTTTCCCATGCATTAATTGCAAAGCATGCAAAAGAGGTCTTAAGATTAAGAAATTCAAATCTAACAACTCTAGGATGGAACATCTAATCAAAGACCTCATAAAGTGTACAAGCAAGGGTGTAATATACATAATCCCATGCATCTGTGGACTGCAATATGTGGGCCAAACCTCAATACTATTAAAAGACAGGATTCGAGAACACATCTTACAAGTTGAACACGGCAACACTGAAACTGCCATGTACAGTGCCAGTCTTAAAGATTTCAGCTATTATGGGATTCAACGAATAAAACCGAATTGGAGAGGTGGCGATTATGAAAGGAAACTTCTTGTAGCCGAATCAAGATGGATCTACGAACTTGACTGTCTTTACCCAAAGGGCCTCAACAATAAGGAGGATTTATCCCATCTATTACATCTGAAATGAATGACCCTATATATTGAACACTCACAACACCTTTATAATAGACACAGAAATCTGCATGAAGATACTACTCCATATTTCCTCACAATTGGGCCAGAAGTTCAATCTAAGGTCCTAAATACTTCCCCAGCATACTATCTCAACTATTAGAATACACAGAATCAGCCAATCAGATTCAAGTTCAATCCGATTGGCTGATTGGTTCAGCCAATCGGATTGAACTTGAATCTGATTGGCTGATTCAACCAGCCAATCAGATTTTTCTACCTTAAAACCAGAATCCTATCAGCCAATCGGAATTCGGCGGACGCCATCTTGGATGACGTCATTTAAAGGAACCTCATTCGTCGGGAAGTCGTTGTGCCGGAAGGATGCTCCGCGGCGGAGGAGCGAAGAAAGAAGATTGAAGATGCCGATTTGCTTGAAGACATCGCCGATGGAAGAAGACTCTCTGCCGCTTGCTTCAAGACATCGCCCGAATGGAAGAAGACTTCACTGCCGCTTGCTGGAACACATCGCCTGGATCGGATGAGGAGTTCGGCCCGGCTGGGTGAATACAAGGTAGGGAGATCTTTAGGGGGGTAGTGTTAGGCTTATTTAAGGGGGGTTTGGGTTAGATTAGGGGTATGTGGGTTGTGGGTTGTAATGTTGGGGGGTGGTATTGTGTGTTTTTTTGCAGGCAAAAGAGCAGTTTTCTTTGGGGCATGCCCCCACAAAAGGCCCTTTTAAGGGCTGGTAAGGTAAAAGAGCTTTGAACTTTTTTTAATTTAGAATAGGGTAGGGAATTTTTTTATTTTGGGGGGCTTTATTATTTTATTAGGGGGCTTAGAATAGGTGTAATTAGCTTAAAAATCTTGTAATCTTTTTTTTATTTTTTGTAATTTAGTGTTTGTTTTTTTTGTAATTTAGTTTAGTTTATTTAATTGTATTTTTAGATAGATATTTGTAGTTTATTTAATTTATTGATAGTGTAGGTGTATTTGTAACTTAGGTTAGGATTTATTTTACAGGTAATTGGGTAATTATTTTAACTAGGTAGCTATTAAATAGTTAATAACTATTTAATAGCTATTATACCTAGTTAAAATAATTAACAATTTACCTGTAAAATAAATATAAACCCTAACATAGCTATAATGTAATTATTAATTACATTGTAGCTATCTTAGAGTTTATTTTATAGGTAAGTATTTAGATTTAAATAGGAATATTTTAGTTTATAATATGAATTAGATTTATTTAATAAGAATTTAGTTAGGGGTGTTAGGGTTAGATAGAGTTAATATAGTTTATATAAATACTATAGTAACTATATTAACCCTAACATAATTAGGGTTAATATAGTTAATATATATAATATAATAACTATATTAACTATATTAACCCTAATATAATTAGGGTTAATATAGTTAATATAGCTGGCGGCGGTGTAAGGGGATTAGATTAGGGGTTAATACATTTATTATAGGTGGCCGCGGTGTAGGGGGATGTAGATTGTAGGCAAAAGAGCAGTTTACTTTGTGACAAAGCCCCACCAAAAGCCCTGGCAAAAGAGCTGTTACTTTGGGGCATGCCCCGCAAAAAGCCCTTTTAAGGGCTGGCAAAAGAGCTGTTACTTTGGGGCAATGCCACGCAAAAAGCCCTTTTCAGGGCTATTTGTAGGGTTACACTTAGGTTTAGTGGTAGGGATAGTTTAGTATTTTAGGGGTTAAATAATTTAATATAGATGGCGGCAGGGTAGGGGGATTAGATTAGAGGTTAATAATTTTAAAATAGATAGCGGCAGGGTAGGGGCTCACTTTAGGGGGTAGGTAAGGTAGATGGCGGCGGTGTTAGGGGCTCACTTTAGGGGGTTATAGATTTAATATAGCTGGCGGCGGTTTAGGGGTTAATAACTTTATTAGGTAGCGGCGGGCTCCGGGAGCGGCGGTTTAGGGGTTAATACATATTTTATTGTTAGGCTAGTGAGGGGGGATAGCGGATAGAGGGCTAGACGTGTCGGACTATGTTAGGGAGGCGTGTTAGATGTGTCGGGCTGGGAGGCGTGTTAGACAGTGCAGGTAATTTAGACTTTAGTCAGGTTTTGTAGGCGCCGGCATTTTCTAACGTGCAGCAAGTCACTGGCGACGCCAGAAATTTGTACTTGCGCAGATTTCTGGACATCGCTGGTTTATCAGACTTACGGCACGTTAGCATCTGACAGCGACATATATGGGATAGCTTGAGTTACGAGCTGAAACTGCGGGCGACGCGGGTTCCCTCGCTTGTGCCGCAAACTATGATCTATATCGGATCGACCCCTATAGTCCCAGTACAATCATCAAAGAGTCCAGAAATGTTCAAGCTTATTTCCATTTTCCTGTGTGTTTCGCAATTATCCATCTGAAACTCAATATATTAACTACTATCTTTAAAACAATTGAAAATGAACTAAAAAAAGGGGAAAAAACAACATATCTGATACAAGCTATCAGAGTCAAAACATTTAGCTAGTCAGATGGTATAAAGCATATTATACAAAATTATTATATGTAGTTGTATTAGGGTTAATGTTTCCATTATGAGTCTTAACGGCAAACGGGTTATTTAATAAGTAAAATAAGTATATATCTATGTAAAAGTATATAGATTGATGTTTCAAGGGCTAATTGTGTCCTTTATATAGGAGTCCCACTAAAAAAAAATATCATGAAAAAATGACAGATTCCCTAGTTTTTAAGGTGTGTGTGTAGTATTGAGATAATGGAGTTTAAAACTTGATCACAGAAAGGTTTTATTTTATCACAACCCTACCAAATGTGCAAGAAATCTCCACATAACCCACATCCTCTCCACCACTTGTCATTAGCTGTTGGGAAAATGTATTTGATTCTAGTTGGGGTGAGATACCAACGCATTGTAATATTAATATTAGTTTTTAATGCTTTAGCTGAGTGTGCAGATTTAGTCAATGTTTTAAATTTGCCATCCAAGTTTTTTTTAAGGGCTTGGTATCCTAGCTCTCTCTCCTAGCTTTTAACATAACCTGGGTTTGAGGGGGTCCAACAGTGTAGCACTATTTTATAGAGCGTGGAAATCACCTTTAATACTGGATTATCAATTATACATAATTTTTAAAAATTAGTTAGAGGGCGCGTTATACTGTTTTTGTATTTATGCATGTAGAGGAAGTGCGACATCTGGTGGTATCTAATTCAGGGTTGTAAAAGTTAATTAGTCACTTATTCTATTTGACTTTTTGGTAAGAGTTAATATAGCTAGCTTCCTTTTTTTGATCAATATAATTTTCACTGCATTTCACACAAAATTTGACACAATGCTTCTTTCCAAATTGGACACAATACTCGAACTCTTAAACAACCCACAAAGTAGTGAAATTTTCCACCACTTTTGATTGGGAAAACACTTGATTTATGACATCAGCCAATCTGATTTAAATATACATTTTAAACTATCACTAACAAATACATTTGCTTGATATTTGTGTTATTGATCAGGAAGGGTTACACAGGTACAGAGAGAAAACTGGCCCAGCTATTAAAATACCTATGATACCCTGATTGCATGTTATATTAGCAATTATTCTTCCTCAGAATAAAAATATATTTACACTGTATACATCTATAGCACAGAGATATGAAAGAGAACATTGTTGAGAACAAAATAAAATTTAGGGACATGTAAATATGTTTGGAAAAGATTTCTGACATAACACACACACACACACACACACATATATATATATATATATATATATATATATATATGCAGTATATATATATATATATATATATATATATATGTGTGTGTGTGTGTGTGTGTGTGTGTGTGTGTGTGTTATGTCAGAAATCTTTTCCAAACATATTTACATGTCCCTAAATTTTATTTTGTTCTCAACAATGTTCTCTTTCATATCTCTGTGCTATAGATGTATACAGTGTAAATATATTTTTATTCTGAGGAAGAATAATTGCTAATATAACATGCAATCAGGGTATCATAGGTATTTTAATAGCTGGGCCAGTTTTCTCTCTGTACCTGTGTAACCCTTCCTGATCAATAACACAAATATCAAGCAAATGTATTTGTTAGTGATAGTTTAAAATGTATATTTAAATCAGATTGGCTGATGTCATAAATCAAGTGTTTTCCCAATCAAAAGTGGTGGAAAATTTCACTACTTTGTGGGTTGTTTAAGAGTTCGAGTATTGTGTCCAATTTGGAAAGAAGCATTGTGTCAAATTTTGTGTGAAATGCAGTGAAAATTATATTGATCAAAAAAAGGAAGCTAGCTATATTATGTAATGTATTTATTTCATTGTATCCCTATATCTACTGGTCCTGCTGTCAGACAGACATTACCTGTCATTAAGTGTGAAAGAATATAATGCTGGTGATATATATACATATATATATATATATATATATATATATATATATATATATATATATATATATATATATACAGTGTATATATGTATATATAAAAGCCCATGGAGGAAAATATAAAACGTATCCAATTGTACAAAGATATATATTAAATCAATATTATGTTGGTTCTATATATAAAGAACAACTAACAAGGGTGAAAAAAGAGAAAGTAACAATTTAATAAAATACCATAAACCAATGAAACATAAAAGGGACGTCTCCCTTAGTGCATAAATCAGCTCCTAAAAGAATACCTAGATGAATCTCTAAAATGGATGGCACAGATTACAGGAGTACAAGAACAGTGGGAATATTTTAAAAATGCTATTCTAGATGCAACTAAACACTGTAATTAGGCTTGTTTGTAAAAGTAAAAGAAAAAGAAAACCAATAGGGTTTTCAAGAGAAAATGCAGTTAAGAGAAAAAAGACAGTCTATAAATTTTTTTAACTCACTGGTTTAGAAGAGGATAAGGAAAAATGGAGAACCCATCAAAAGATGACAAAGCAGTTAATCAGAAAGGCTAAAGCTGATGCAGAAGAGAAAATAGCCCAATCGGTAAAAAACAGTGACAAAACCTTATTTAGATATATCAGTGAAAAGAGAAAAACTAACTAGGGATAGTTAAACTCAAGAATGATGATAGAGTAGTGGAAGAAGATAAACAAATAGCAAACTGTTTAAATGATTACTTTTGCTCAGTCTTTACAACAGATGGTAAATATAGTGAGATTCTATTAAAGGATGTTACTGTAAATAATAATGTGAGTAGTACTTTTCTTATTACAGAGGAAGAGGTTTCAGTAAATAAGTCTGTGGGTCCAAATAATATTCATCCAAGAGAACTTCAATCTGTAATAGCTACTCCATTAGCTGATTTATTTAATCAGTCACTTCTAACAGGAGTTGTTCCAAAAGACTGAAAAATTGCCAAAGTAGTCCCTCTTCATAAAAAGGGTAGTAGGGAAGTTTCTGCTAACCATAAGCCAGTCAATTTTACCTCAATTGCAGGGAAATTAATTGAAACTCTTTTAAAGGAAAGACTTGTATCTTTCCTTCCGACAAATAACTTAGAAGACAAAGGATAGCATGGTTTCACTGCTGGAATATCATGTCAGACTAATCTAATTTATTTCTTTGACCATGTCACTAAAATAATAGACCAGGGAGGAGCCATAGATGTTGTATATCTAGACTTTAGAAAAACATTTTTTCACCCGCCCACACAACAAACTTAATCACAAAATGTATTGCCTTGGAAAAGATGCTAAGATTGTTAAGTAGGTAGAATTCTTGCTTAAAGATAGAAAACAGAGGGTTTCAATTAAAGGGACATAATACTCATATGCTAAATCACTTGAAACTTATGCAGTATAACTGTAAAAAGCTGATAGGAAAATATCACCTGAGCATCTCTATGTAAAAAAGGAAGATATTTTACCTCACAATTTCCTCAGCTCAGCAGAGTAAGTTCTGTGTAAAAAGTTATACTCAGCTGCTCCGAGCTGCAGGTAAAAAAAAATGAAGAAATGAACAGCAGCCAATCAGCATCAGCAGTGCTGAGGTCATGAACTCTTACTGTGATCTCATGAGATTTGACTTAGCTCTCATGAGATTTCATAGTAAGCTTCCTTTACCTGATTGGTGAAATAATATGAGAGTTCACGAGGCTCATGCTTTCAGCTGTCCCAGGACAGACACACTAAAATGCTGCTTAGAAATCCTTTACAATGGGAGGTGTCTACTGAGGAACTTTTGAGGTAAAATATCTTTCTTTTTTACATAGAGATGTTCAGGAGATATTTTCTAGTCAGCTTTTTACAGCTATGCTGCATCACTTTCAAGTGTTTAAACATTTGGGTATTATGGCCCTTTAATGGAGTACATTCAAATGAGTCATCAGTTACTAGTGGTGTTCCCCAAGGGTCAGTTATTGGGCCTGTTTTGTTTAACATGTTCATAAGTGATATTGGAAGTGGGCTTAAGAGGAAGGTTTGCTTGTTTGCTGATGATACAAAAATTTGTAACAGGGTAGATGTTCCAGGAGGGGTTGATCTGTGATATTAAAAAACTAGAGGACTGGTCAAATAAATTGTACCTGAAATTTAATATTACCAAGAGCAAAAGTATGCATATAGGATCCAAAAACCCAAAGGCCAATTATAGTCTCAGTGGTACATTACTGACTGGACTGTAACTAAAGAAGAAAGGGACTTGGGAATTATTATTTCAGATGATTTAAAATGTGGTTCACAATGCAGCAGTGCAGCCAGTAAGGCCAGTCAAATACTTGGTTGCATTGGAAGAGGTATTAGTAGCAGAAATAGCAAGGTTCTTATGCCACTTTACAGATCATTAGTTAGACCAAGGGGACTATCTATCAAGCTCCGAATGGAGCTTGAAGGCCCGTGTTTCTGGCGAGTCTTCAGAATCGCCAGAAACACAAGTTATGGAGCAGCGGTCTAAAGACCCCTGCTCCATAACCATGTCTGCCTGCTCTGATGAGGCGGACAGGAATCGCCAGAAATGAACCCGATCAAGTACGATCGGGTTGATTAACACCCCCTTCTGAGCTGCTGGTGCAATGCTGAATACAGAGAGCTCATTGCTCTCCACATTCAGCGAGGTCTTGCGGACCTGATCCGCAATGTTGGATCAGGTCCACAAGACCTTTGATAATTCGGCCCCCAAATCTGGAATACTGTGTACAGTTCTGGAGACCATATCTTCAGAAAGATATAAATAAACTAGAAGCTGTCCTACTAAGATGGTACATGGTCTAAAATATAAAACTTACAAAGAAAGACTCTATGATCTAAATATGTATAGTTTAGAGGATAGAAGGGAAAGAAGTGACATGAAAGAAACCTTCAAATATACAAAAGGACTTAATAAAATAGAAGCTGAAAGCATTTTTTTACAAAAAAATAAATGCCAAAACAAGGGATCACAATATAAAGTTAGAAGGTAGCAAATTCAGGAGAGATTTCAGGAAGCATTTTTTTTACAGAAAGGGTGGTGGATTCATGGAATGAACTTCCATTTGAGGTGGTAAAAACAAACGGCCAGATTATGAGTTTTGTGTTAGAGGCTAAGCGGTGCTAACGAGCAGTTTTCACTCACCGCTCACTTACCTGCAGCGCTGGTATTACAGGTTTTTACAAACCCGTCATTAAAAGACAAGAAGTGAGCGTTGAGGAAAATTTTGCTCATTAACGCAATCCAATACCAGCGCTGCTTAAGTCAGTGGTGAGCTGGTCGTACGTGCTCGTGCACAATTTCCCCATAGGAATCAATGGGGAGAGCAAGCTGAGAAAAAGTCTAACACCTGCAAAAAAGCAGCGTAAAACTCAGTAACGCAGCCCCATAGATTCCTATGGAAAAATAAAATGTATGTCTACACCTAACACCCTAACATGAACCCCGAGTCTAAACACCCCTAATCTTATACTTATTAACCCCTAATCTGCCACTCCCAACATTGCCGCCACC
The DNA here is from genome assembly GCF_027579735.1 of Bombina bombina. NCBI lineage: Eukaryota > Metazoa > Chordata > Amphibia > Anura > Bombinatoridae > Bombina > Bombina bombina. The sequence goes on along the minus strand of NC_069501.1, from coordinate 882,349,803 downwards.
TTCATTATATTTATTAACCCCTAATCTGCCGCTCCGGATGCCGCCACCTACATTATACATATGAATACCTAATCTGCTGCCCCCAACATCTCCGTCACCTACATTATATTTATTAACCCCTAATCTGCCGCCTCCAATGTCGCCGCCACCTACCTACACTTATTAACCCCTAATCTGCCTCCCCCAACATCGCCGCCACTATAATAAACATATTAACCGCTAAACCGCTGCACTCCCGCCTCGCAAACATTAGTTAAATATTATTAACCCCAAATTTGCCGTCCCTAACATCGCCACCACCTACCTACATTTATTAACCCCTAATCTGCCGCCCCCAATGTCGCCGCCACTATACTAAATGTATTAACCCCTAAACCTAAGTCTTACCCTAACACCCCCTAACTTAAATATAATTTAAATAAATCTAAATAAAAATCCTATCATTAACTACATCATTCCTATTTAAACTAAATACTTACCTATAAAATAAACCCTAAGCTAGCTACAAAATAACTAATAGTAACATTGTAGCTAGCTTGGAGTTTATTTTTATTTTACAGGCAAGTTTGTATTTATTTTAACTAGGAAGAATAGTTACTAAATAGTTATTAACTATTTAATATCTACCTGGCTAAAATAAATACAAAAGTACCTGTAAAATAAAAACTAACCTAAGTTACAATAAAACCTAACACTACACTATAATTGAATAAATTAACTAAATTAACAACAATTAAATAAAATAAATTAGCTAAAGTACAAAAACAAACAAACACTAAATTACAGAAAATAATAAACAAATTACAGATATTTAAACTAATTACACCTAATCTAATAGCCCTATCAAAATTAAAAAAGCCCCCCCAAAATAAAAAATCCCTAGCCTAAACTAAACTATCAATAGCCCTTAAAATGGCCTTTTGCGGGGCATTGCCCCAAAGTAATCAACTTTTTTACCTGTAAAAAAAAAACAAATCAAACCCCCCAACAGTAAAACCCACCACCCACACAACCAAACCCCTCAAATAAAATACTCTCTAAAAAAAACCTAAGCTCCCCATTGCCCTGAAAAGGGCATTTGGATGGGCATTGCCCTTAAAAGGGCAGTTAACACTTTTGCAGGCCCAAACCCTAACCTAAAAATAAAACCCGCCCAATACACCCTTAAAAAAAACCTAACACTAACCCCCTGAAGATCGACTTATAGTTCTGAAGATCCAACATCCATCCTCAAGGAAGCGGCAGAAGTCTTCATTCAACCGGGTCAAAGTCCTCAACGAAGCCAGGAGAAGTTTTCATCAAAGCCGGGCGAAGTGGTCCTCCAGATGGGCAGAAGTCTTCATCCAGACGGCATCTTCTATCTTCATCCATCAGACATGGAGCAGCTCCATCTTCAAGACATCCGACGCGGAGCATCCTCTTCATCCAACGAACTAACGACGAATAAAGGTACCTTTAAGTGACGTCATCCAAGATGGCGTCCCTTAGATTCCGATTGGCTGATGCAATAGGATTGAGCTTGCATTCTATTGGCTGTTCAAGAGGATGCTCTACGTCGGATGTCTTGAAGATGGAGCCGCTCCGAGTCGGATGGATGAAGATAGAAGATGCCGTCTGGATGAAGACTTCTGCCCGTCTGGAAGACCACTTCACCTGTCTTGAATGAAGACTTCTCCCGGCTTCCTTGAGGACTTCGACCCGTTTGGATGAAGACTTCTGCCGCTTCCTTGAGGATGGATGTCGGATTTTCAGAACTGTAAATCAATCTTCAGGGGGTTAGTGTTAGGTTTTTTTAAGGGTGTATTGGGTGGGTTTTATTTTTAGGTTAGGGTTTAGGCCTGCAAAAGAGCTAAATGCCCTTTTAAGGGTAATGCCCATCCAAATGCCCTTTTTAGGGCAATGGGGAGCTTAGGTTTTTTTAGATAGTATTTTATGTGGGGGGTTGTTTGTGTGGGTAGTGGGTTTTACTGTTAGGGGTGTTGTTTGTATTTTTTTTTTACAGGTAAAAGAGCTGATTTCTTTGGGGCAATGCCCTGCAAAAGGCCCTTTCAAGGGCTATTGGTAGTTTAGTTTAGGCTAGGGTTTTTTTATTTTTTGGGGGGCTTTTTTATTTTTATAGGGCTATTAGATTAGGTGTAATTAGTTTAAATATCTGTAATTTGTTTATTATTTTCTGTAATTTAGTGTTTGTTTGTTTTGTACTTTAGCTAATTTAATTTATTTAATTGTATTTAATTTAGTAAATGTATTTAATTATAGTGTAGTGTTAGGTGTTATTGTAACTTAGGTTAGGTTTTATTTTACAGGTACTTTTGTATTTATTTTAGCTAGGTAGTTATTAAATAGTTAATAACTATTTAATAACTATTCTACCTAGTTAAAATAAACACAAACTTGCCTGTAAAATAAAAATAAACCCTAAGCTAGATACAATGTAACTATTAGTTATTTTGTAGCTAGTTTAGGGTTTATTTTATAGGTAAGTATTTAGTTTTAAATAGGAATAATGTAGTTAATGATAGTAATTTTATTTTGATTTATTTAAATTATATTTAAGTTAGGGGGTGTTAGAGTTAGGGTTAGACTTAGATTTAGTAGTTAATACATTTAGTATAGTGGCGGGAAGGCCCAGGGTGGCCGGCCTCTCCCCCTTTATGGGTGTTAGTGTACTTTTTAGCACTTTAGTTATGAGTTTTATGTTACGGCGTTGTACCATAAAATTCGTTAGGACTCTTGACGGGGTAGGGCGTACCGCTCGCTTTTTGGCCTCCCAGGACAGACTCGTAAAACCGTGCTATGGAAGTCCCATAGAAAAAAGACTTTACAAAGTTTACGTAAGTTGTTTTGCGGTAAGGCCAAAGAAGTGTGTGGTGACCCTAAACCTTCAAGACTCGTAATAGCAGCGGGTGTAAAAAAGCAGCGTTATGACCTCTTAACGCTGCTTTTTACCCTTAACGAACAACTCGTAATCTAGCCGAAAGACTCTAAAGGAATTAAAAAATGCCTGTGACATGCATAAGGCTATCCTAAGAAAAAAGTAACATATAATATGGGTAGACTTGATGGGCCTTTTCTATGTTTCTATGGCAGATTCAATTTGCATTGAATATGACATGAGATTCATCATATTATCAGTCGAAGCTTTGATAAATCGGCCCCTATAACTGGTAAAAAAAATCAAATTAAAGATTATTACACCTGTAATGGTACCTATGCTATCTATCTTATTAAATGCCCATGTTTCAAAGTTTACATTGGTGAAATGACTAATAGGGCATGCGATGCAATAAATAAACATAGGTCCAATATCAGTTGCAATAATAAAGAAGGGATCAGCCAACTCTGCTGGCAGATTATAGATAGTGATAATAAAAACCAAGGAGAGGAGGTGACTGTGAGACTCTATTAAAGCAAAAATAATTATTCTGGATATGTCAAATGGATATAATGTCTCCAAGAGGTATTAATAGTTGACCATAAATGACAGTCTTTCTTTAACTGGCCCATTAAAACATGAGTTACTCTTGTAAAATAGCTATGGCAATTCAGTTATTCTGGTACATAATATATAATGTTATATATAGTAATGTATACTTGTTTTTTAATTGAATATATAATGATATGTGGCCATTGGGTGGCAGCATTAGAATATGTGAAAATTTTTTAATTTATGGTGTATGGTTTGGTATTCACATATGTTGTTGCTTGTTAAAAGGTGTATTTAAACACTGAAATTAGTGTATATTAACATGGCATGATTAAGGGTGTGTAGCAGAAAGGCAGTAGGATCCGCAATATCTTTTAGTTAGGCAGAGACATCCTCATCTTAAAAATGTTGTCTAAATAATTCAGTCCAAGTTTAAGTCTAAATCAGCTATTTATTTTGCTTCTAGCCACTGCTTAAAAACTGGTGTAACAACAACAACTGCTAACAACAACTGTCTAAGACAATACAGTTACTCAAAACTAACAGTTACTCAAAACTGAAGTTAACCCCTCCAGTACTGTTGGATTTGCACCCTGTACCTATAATGGGCACAGGGTGACTTAACATAATGCCTGAATCCATAATCCGTAGGGAGGTTGACAAAGGGGTCTGTCACATGGCCCCCTCCTTGTGGGACACTCCGGCAGACCCGGCTTGACCCTTTGGCGGGTCAACTTGGGGATGACCGGACTAGGAGGTGGTAAGAATGTCAGTTTGCTGGGACAATCCATCTGTATTCCCGTTATGAGAGAGAATTCCTGTTTGTATAAATAAGGGTTCAACTTCTTCAGTGCCCAGACCAGGGCTAAACATTCCTTCAAGTTTTTGTTTTCAGAGACGCTTCTTTCCAGTTGGAGACAAATCTCATCGGCTTCTTTATGAGTTTTTTGTACCTGCTCTTTATAGGTTTCCACAAGTCCTTCATACTGATGTAGGGTGCCCTTGAGTTGCTGCACCTCACTATGAGCCAGTGTCAGCTTCTCCTCAAGTGTCGCTAAGTTTATCTTTAATGTTTCTTGTTCCACTCAGAAGCTGGTGTTTTCTACGGTCTGTCGGTGCAGCTTGTCTAGCAGAGATTCCCGTTCTAAACACGCTTTTTCCTCTGCACTCCTCTTTTCTCTCGCTAGCACCGTTACGTGATTGTTTATCATGACCATTTCATCCTCTACTTGACTCTTCTCCTTCATCAGCGCATTGTAACGGGACTTCCACGTATTAATAGTGGACAGAGATTTACTGAGCTCAGCATCCTGGGGCTCAGCAGCAGGTGGGTCAGTCTCTGCGGCACGGATCTGGACACAGGTAGTCAAAGGGTTAACATTGGCGGGACCCATGGGAGCGTAGGCAGAAAAAAGGGGGGCCAAGTTATTTCCAAGGTGAACATCAGCTGGTAAGTCCTTCATGACCCCCACATTCACATGTCTAGCCCCCAATCCCCAATCCAAATGTACCCGGGCAACAGGTAGGCGGAACACAGCGCCCCCTGCTACCCTCACAGCCACAGTGTCTCCGGTGTGCTGGTTCTCTTTTGGAGCAAGGTCATGGTAGCACCAGTATCCCGTAGACCACTGACCTCCTTCCCATTCACTTTAACCAGTTGCCGGTGCTGTTGCCGGTTATCCTGGTGAGCAGCTTGCACGAGGTCTGCTTCATGTAGGATGCCCCAGCATTCTTCCTTCTCTACGCAGTGGGCAGCAGGCTGATGGTTACGTGGGTTTCTGCCGGCTGGTCTTCTCCAGGACTGTGCTTGGTTCGCTGTGTTTAGGGGACACTCTGGTCTTTTGTGCCCTAGTTGCTTACATCCAAAGCACCGAAAAGGCTGTTAGTAATCCCGTGAGTTGAACCGGGCTGTCTGAGGATAGTTTGTGGCTGAAGGCAGTGTGGTAGAGTGGTGCACCCGGGGTTGGTAACTGGTAGCTGCTGGGGTGACTGTGGGTCTGTACTCCACTTTGGGAGGGATCTTAGTGGTAGCAGTGTCCAGTTTGAGGGCATCTGTATACTCATCTGCCAGGCGAGCAGCTTCTTGCAGGGTGTAGGGTTTACGGTCCCAAACCCACTCTCTAACTCCTGTGGATAACTTGTCAAAGCAATGTTCCAACAGGAATAGCTGCAGCACCTCTTCCCCAGATACGGCTTGGCACCCTGCCATCCAGTTATCTGCTGTGCGGTGCACCTTACATGCCCACTCAACGTAGGACTCTCCAGCTAGTTTAACAGTGTCTCTGAACCGTCTCCTGTATGCCTCCGGTGTAATCGCATACCTGGAGAGCAGAGCCTCTTTTACAACATTATAATCCCTGACTTCCTCATCTGGAATGGCCCAAAAAGCCTCGCTGGCCCGGCCGGATAATTTTCCCGATAATATCATGACCCAGTCCTCTGCGGGTACCTTGTGTAGTGCACATTGTCTCTCAAAATCCGCAAGGTACCCATCAATCTCTCCTTCTGTTTCAATGAAGTTTTTAAAAGCTGCAAAATGTACCTTTCTCTTTTCCACTGGGGTTGCTGTGACTTGGGCTGCTGCAGCGCTGCTTTGGTGAAGTAGGTTGGCATCCACAGCTGCTATGACCCGGTCGATAATTTTGGCAGTCGGGTTGGGGCCATAATGTGCCAGTCTTATTTTAACCACCCGGTCAAAGCTTGCTTCTTCGGGAGTTCTGTCTGATATGCTGGGCTCATTGGTTCCTTCAGGCCCTGATACTCCGTCCATCTTGGTCAGTATTGTAATAATCTCCCTCTTCAAGAAGTCCCTTTTTTTAAGTCCCGTAACAAGCAAACTGTGTTCTCTGTCTGTCTGCTCAGTCTGATTATTGCTGTGTGTGCAGTAACTCACAATTATTCCTTGAAGCAACACTTTCCCTTCTACTTTTTTTTTAAGTCCCATAACAAGCAAACTGTGTTCTCTGTCTGTCTGCTCAGTCTGATTATTGCTGTGTGTGCAGTAACTCACAATTATTTCTTGAAGCAACACTTTCCCTTCTACTTTACTTTTCCCAGACTTAACAGTATAACAACTCACTGTACAGTTGTTCTAGCAGGTCTTTAAGGGTGGCTCTTTTCAGCCTTTCATACTGTATTCCCATTAGGTCCGGATGTGTAGTTGCTCTTTTGGGCTATGAGGACTATCCCACCTCTGCCACCAATTGTAGCGGAGAGGCAGTAGGATCCGTAATATCTTTTAGTTAGGCAGAGACATCCTCATCTTAAAAATGTTGTCTAAATAATTCACTCCAAGTTTAAGTCTAAATCAGCTATTTATTTTGCTTCTAGCCACTGCTTAAAAACTGGTGCAACAACAACAACTGCTAACAACAACTGTCTAAGACAATACAGTTACTTAAAACTAACAGTTACTCAAAACTGAAGTTAACCCCTCCAGTACTGTTGGATTTGCACCCTGTACCTATAATGGGCACAGGGTGACTTAACATAATGCCTGAATCCATAATCCATAGGGAGGTTGACAGAGGGGTCTGTCACAGGGTGCATAACCCAAAACTTTTTACCTGAGGCCCACGTGTTCCAATAAAGGTACAGCTATTCTATGGTGCTGGTGGAAGTGCTTTATTCTGGACCTGCATCTTCACTAGCATCATGTTTAATATTGTTGTCCAGAATGTAACAAGTATGATTTTACCAAAATACTACTACAAAGTACTGCTAACTAAGTAGGAGACTAGAGTATGATAGTGGTAACCAAACTAAATCACTGAACTCTTTATAAAATGCTTTAATGAACTATCTTCAATGCAAAAACAAAATAAAGGGACAGTCTACTCCAGATTTTTTATTGTTTGAAAAGATAGATAATCCCTTTATTACCCATTCCCCAGTTTTGCATAACCAACACTGTTATATTAATACACTTTTTACCTTGTTTCTAAGCCTATGCAGACTGCCCCCTATCTCAGTTCTTTTGTCAGACATGAATTTTAGCCAATCAGTGCTGCCTCTTAAATAACTCCATGGGAGTGAGCACAATGTAATCTATATAACAAACATAAACTAGCAGTGTCTAACTGTCAAAAACTGTCACAATTTGCTGAGATTCGAGGCAGTTCAACTGCTTAGACATTAGCATATGATCCTACCTAGGTTAAAGGGACATTAAACCCAAAATTTTTATTTCTTGATTCAGACAGATAATACTATTTTAAACAACATTTACATTTACTTCTATTATCTAATTTGCTTCTTTCTTTAGATATCCTTTGTTGAAGAAATAGCAATGCACATGGGTCAACCAATCACACGAGGCATCTATGTGCAGCTGATTAAGCAGATAAGAAATCATGAAAGACCGCTGCTCCATAACCTGTCTGCCTGCTCTGAGGCGGCGGACAGAAATCAACTGGATCGGATACGATCGGGTTGATTGATATCCCCTGCTAGCAGCCGATTGGCCACAAATCGATAGAGGGTGTTATTGCACCAGCAGTTCCTTTAGGGCAGCCATTAAACACTGTCCGTCCCCATCTGCTTCTCTTCTGTATTTAGTCTCTCTAACAGTAAGGGGGCACCAAGACATGAAACCCTTGCTCAATGTGCCTAGAGGGACATAGCTGTATATGAACTTACAAGACCTATATAGTCAGAAATGTACATCTGGAGTTAGCTGTACAAATCCTTTATTCGCTGAAGAATTGCCTGGAATTTCAGAATGGACTGTCCTTTTAAATGAGGTCAAACCGATATGCTGCAGGAAAGTTCTCTTTTGCTAAAAGGCACAAATTGGGCAAAAAGAGGCTGCACCCTAATTGGGTACCATCCCATAGGGCAGGCCATTAAGAAATGTCAGTCCTCAGTTTAATGCTTCTCATCTGTATATTATACAGGTAGCCCTCAGTTTACGCCAGTGTTAGGTTCCAGAAGGAATGGTTGTAAATCGAAACCATTGTAAATTGAAACCCAGTTTATAATGTAAGTCAATGGGAAGTGAGGAAGTTAGATTCCAGGCCCCTCTCAAAATTGTCATAAGTAACACCTAATACATTATTTTTAAAGCTTTGAAATGAAGACTTTAAATGCTAAACAGCATTATAATTAAATAATCACACAACAGACTGTATAATCAAACTAAGTTTAATGAACAAAAAACATAACCTTATAACTTACCTGATAAATTCATTTCTTTCATATTAGCAAGAGTCCATGAGCTAGTGACGTATGGGATATACATTCCTACCAGGAGGGGCAAAGTTTCCCAAACCTTAAAATGCCTATAAATACACCCCTCACCACACCCACAATTCAGTTTAACGAATAGCCAAGAAGTGGGGTGATAAGAAAGTGCGAAAGCATAAAAAATAAGGAATTGGAATAATTGTGCTTTATACAAAAATCATAACCACCACAAAAAAAGGGCGGGCCTCATGGACTCTTGCTAATATGAAAGAAATGAATTTATCAGGTAAGTTCTTACATAAATTATGTTTTCTTTCATGTAATTAGAAATAGTCCATGAGCTAGTGACGTATGGGATAATGACTACCCAAGATGTGGATCTTCCACACAAGAGTCACTAGAGAGGGAGGGATAAAATAAAGACAGCCAATTCCTGCTGAAAATAATCCACACCCAAAATAAAGTTTAATGAAAAACATAAGCAGAAGATTCAAACTGAAACCGCTGCCTGAAGTACTTTTCTACCAAAAACTGCTTCAGAAGAAGAAAATACATCAAAATGGTAGAATTTAGTAAAAGTATGCAAAGAGGACCAAGTTGCTGCTTTGCAAATCTGATCAATCGAAGCTTCATTCCTAAATGCCCAGGAAGTAGAAACTGACCTAGTAGAATGAGCAGTAATCCTCTGAGGCGGAGTTTTACCCGACTCAACATAGGCAAGATGAATTAAAGATTTCAACCAAGATGCCAAAGAAATGGCTTTCTGGCCTTTTCTAGAACCGGAAAAAGAAAACAAATAAACTAGAAGTCTTTCGGAAAGACTTAGTAGCTTCAACATAATATTTCAAAGCTCTAACAACATCCAAAGAATGCAACGATTTCTCCTTAGAATTCTTAGGATTAGGACATAATGAAGGAACCACAATTTCTCTACTAATGTTGTTGGAATTCACAACTTTAGGTAAAAATTCAAAAGAAGTTCGCAACACTGCCTTATCCTGATGAAAAATCAGAAAAGGAGACTCACAAGAAAGAGCAGATAATTGAAACTCTTCTGGCAGAAGAGATTGCCAAAAGGAACAAAACTTTCCAAGAAAGTAATTTAATGTCCAATGAATGCATAGGTTCAGACGGAGGAGCTTGAAGAGCCCCCAGAACCAAATTCAAACTCCAAGGAGGAGAAATTGACTTAATGATAGGTTTTATACGAACCAAAGGTTGTACAAAACAATGAATATCAGAAAGATTAGCAATCGTTCTGTGAAAAAGAACAGAAAGAGCAGAGATTTGTCTTTCAAGGAACTTGCGGACAAACCTTTATCTAAACCATCCTGAAGAAAAAAAAAAGTCTTCCATACTCTATAATATATCTCTCTAGATACAGATTTACGAGCCTGTCACATAGTATCAATCACAGAGTCAGAGAAACCTCTTTGACCAAGAATCAAGCGTTCAAACTCCATACCTTAAAATTAAGGTTTTGAGATGCTGATGGAAAAAAGAACCTTGAGACAGAAAGACTGGTCTTAACGGAAGAGTCCACAGCTGGCAAAGGCCATCCGGACAAGATCCGCATACCAAAACCTGTGAGGCCATGCTGGAGCTACCAGCAGGACAAATGAGCATTCCTTTAGAATATTGGAGAATACCCTTGGAAGAAGAACTAGAGGCGGAAAGATAAAGGCAGGATGACACTTGTAAGGAAGAGATAATGCATCCACTGCCTCCGCCCGAAGATCCCGGGATCCGGACAGGTACCAGGTAAGTTCCTTGTTTAGATGAGAAGCCATCAGATCTATTTCTGGGAATTCCCACATTTGAACAATCTGAGGAAATACCTCTGGGTGAAGACCATTCGCCCAGGTGCAACGTTTGGCGACTGAGATAATCCGCTTTCCAATTGTCCATACCTGGGATATGAACCGCAGAGATTAGACAGGAGCTGGATTCCGCCCAAACCAAAATTCGAGATACTTCTTTCATAGCCAGAGGACTGTGAGTCCCTCCTTGATGATTGATGTATGCCACAGTTGTGACATTGTCTATCTGAAAACAAATGAACAACTCTCTCTTCAGAAAAGGCCAAGACTGAAGAGCTCTGAAAATTGCACGGAGTTCCAAAATATTGATCGGAAATCTCACCTCCTGAGATTCCCAAACCCCTTGTGCCGTCAGATACCCCCACACAGCTCCCCAACCTGTAAGACTTGCATCTGTTGAGATTATAGTCCAGGTCGGAAGAACAAAGAAGCCCCCTGAACTAAACGATGGTGATCTGTCCACCATGTCAGAGAGTGTCGTATAATCGGTTTAAAGATATTAATTGAGATATCTTTGAGTAATCCCTGCACCATTGGTTCAGCATACAGAGCTGAAGAGGTCGCATGTGAAAACGAGCAAAGGAGATCGCATATGATGCAGCAGTCCTAAGACCTAAAATTTCCATGCATAAGGCTACCAAAGGGAATGATTGTCACTGAAGGTTTTGACAAGCTGATATCAATGTTAAACTTCTCTTGTCTGACAAGGACAGAGTCATAGACACTGAATCTATCTAGAAACCTAAAAAGGTTACCCTTGTCTGAGGAATCAATGAACTGATTGGTAAATTGATCCTCCAACCATGAACTTGAAGAAACAACACAAGTCGATTCGTATGAGATTCTTCGAAAATGAAAAGACTGAGCAAGTACCAAGATATCGTCCAAATAAGGAAATACCAAAACCCTGTTCTCTGATTACAGAAAGAAGGGCACCGAGAACCTTTGAAAAAAATTCTTGGAACTGAGGCTAGGCCAAACGGTAGAGCCACAAAACTGGTAATGCTTGTCTAAAGAGAGAATCTCAAACACTAAAAGTGATCTGTATGAATCGGAATATGCAGATACACATCCTGAAAATCTATTGTAGACATATAATGCCCTTGCTAAACAAAAGGCAGGATAGTCCTATAGTAACCATCTTGAATGTTGGTATCCTTACATAACGATTCAATATTGATAGATCCGGAACTGGTCTGAAGGAATTGACCTTCTTTGGTACAATGAAGAGATAAAATAAAACCCCAGCCCCTGTTCCAGAACTGGAACTAGCATAATTACTCCAGCCAACTCTAGATCTGAAACACATTTCAGAAATGCTGAGCCTTTGCTGTGTTAACTGGGACACGGGAAAGTGAAAAATCTCTTAGCAGGAGGCCTTAACTTGAAGCCAATTCTGTACCTTTCTGAAACAATGTTCTGAAACCAGAGATTGAGAACGGAATTGATCCAAATTTCTTTGAAGAAAACGTAATCTGCCCCATACCAGCTGAACTGGAATAAGGGCCGCACCTTCATGGGTACTTAGGAGCTGGCTATAGGTTTCTATAAGGCTTGGATATATTCCAAACTGGAAATAGTTTCCAAACTGATACCGCTCCTGAGGATGAAGGATCAGGCTTTTGTTCCTTGTTGTGAAGAAAAGAACGAAAAATGATTATTAAACCTAAATTTACCTTGGATTTTTTATCCTTTGGTAAAAAAGTTCCCTTCCTTCCAGAAACAGTTGAGATAATAATTTATTACCCTGGAAAGAAAGGGAAAGCAAAGTTGACTTAGAAGACATATCAGCATTCCAAGTTTAATCCATAAAGCTTTTCTAGCTAAAATAGCTAGAGACATATACCTGACATCAACTCTAATGATATCAAAAGATGGTATCACCAATAAAATTATTAGCATGTTATAGAATAATAATAATGCTATAAAATTATGATCTGTTACTTGTTGCGCTAAAACTTCTAACCAAAAAGTTGAAGCTGCAGCAACATCCGCTAAAAATATAGCAGGTCTAAGAAGATTACCTGAACATAAGTAAGCTTTTCTTAGAAAGGATTCAATTTTCCTATCTAAAGGATCCTTAAATGAAGTACTATCTGCCGTAGGAATAGTAGTACATTTAGCAGGAGTAGAGACAGCCCCATAACCTTAGGGATTTTGCCCCCAAAAACTCTAATCTGTCAGATGGCACAGGATATAATTGCTTAAACGTTTAGAAGGAGTAAAAGAATTACCCAAATTGTTCCATTCCCTGGAAATTACTTCAGAAATAGCATCAGGAAGATTAAACACTTCTGGAATAACTACAGGAGATTTAAAAACCTTATTTAAACGTTTAGATTTAGTATCAAGAGGACCAGAATCCTCTATTTCTAAAGCAATTAATACTTCTTTAAATAAAGAACGAATAAATTCCATCTTGAACAAATACAAAGATTTATCAGCATCAACCTCTGAGACAGAAACCTCTGAACCAGAAGAACCATTATCAGTATCAGAATGATGATGTTCATTTAAAAATTCATCTGAAAAAAGAGAAGTTTTAAAAGACTTTTATGTAAACTAGAAGGAAAAATAACAGACATAGCCTTCTAAATGGATTTTAAAAAAAAATAAAATCTCTTATGTTTATCAGGAACACTCTGAAAATTAGATGTTGACGGAACAGCAACAGGTAATGTAACAGTACTAAAGGAAATTTTATCTGCTTTAATAAGTTTGTCATGACATGCAATACAAACAACAGCTGGAGAAACAGATACCAAAAATTTATAGCAGATACACTTAGCTTGGTAGCTCCAGCACCGGGCAGTGATTTTCCTGAAGTATCTTCTGACTCAGTTGCAACGTGGAACATCTTGCAATATGTAATAGAAAAAAACAACATATAAAGCAAAATTGATCAAATTACTTAAATGACAGTTTCAGGAATGGGAAAAAAATGCCAGTGAACAAGCTTCTAGCAACCAGAAGCAATGAATAATGAGACTTAAATAATGTGGAGACAAAAGCGACGCCCATATTTTTTTAGCGCCAAACAAGACGCCCACATTATTTGGCGCCTAAATGCTTTTGGCGCCAAAAATGACGCCACATCCGGAACGCCGACATTTTTGGCGCAAAAGAACGTAAAAAATGACGCAACTTCCGGCGACACGTATGACGCCGGAAACAGAAAAGATTTTTTGCGCCAAAAAAGTCCGCGCCAAGAATGACGCAATAAAATGAAGTATTTTCAGCCCCCGCGAGCCTACCAGCCCACAGGGAAAAAAAGTCAAATTTTTTAAGGTAAGAAAAAAATGATTGATTCAAATGCATTATCCCAAATATGAAACTGACTGTCTGAAAATAAGGAATGTTGAACATTCTGAGTCAAGGCAAATAAATGTTTGAATACATATATTTAGAACTTTATAAACAAAGTGCCCAACCATAGCTTAGAGTGTCACAGAAAATAAGATTTACTTACCCCAGGACACTCATCTACATGTTTGTAGAAAGCCAAACCAGTACTGAAACGAGAATCAGCAGAGGTAATGGTATATAAATAAGAGTATATCGTCGATCTGAAAAGGGAGGTAAGAGATGAATCTCTACGACCGATAACAGAGAACCTATGAAATAGACCCCGTAGAAGGAGATCACTGCATTCAAATAGGCAATACTCTCCTCACATCCCTCTGACATTCACTGCTCGCTGAGAGGAAAACCGGGCTCCAACTTGCTGCGGAGCGCATATCAACGTAGAATCTAGCACAAACTTACTTCACCACCTCCAAAGGAGGCAAAGTTTGTAAAACTGAATTGTGGGTGTGGTGAGGGGTGTATTTATAGGCATTTTAAGGTTTGGGAAACTTTGCCCCTCCTGGTAGGAATGTATATCCCATACGTCACTAGCTCATGGACTCTTGCTAATTACATGAAAGAAACATTTTCTTACTTGCATTTTTCTGCAAACAGTTCTCTGCATTAATATCATGTTAGATAATATTGGGTCTGCACCTATTCTATGCATTTCAATCTGGAGTGATTAATAGGCAGTTTGGCACCCTCACCTCAAGCAGCTGGACAGTAAGATAATAGGGAAGTGGCTGCTAGATATTGTTGCTTGAAAGCTGCTCGATAGCTAAGGTCTGTTCTGTGTACACAGATGAATTTCAGTCTGCTAAGTTGCATAACTTTTCTGCAACACAAGCGGACAGTTCCACCTACTGGCTATTTTAATTAGTGCACTGCTTTTCAATGCTTTTCAATAGCAGTCACATGACTGAAAAAAAAGGTTGTTATTCTGAAACAACGCAAATTGAACCAACGTAAAACGAGGGCCACCTGTACTTATTTTTTAAGTGAAGCACAAACGGTAGTAACGGTGAGCAATCTTACACTCGACAGGGGCGTATTTAGGTTTTGTGCTGCCCTAGGCACTAAGAATCCTGCATTCCCCCCCCACACCCCGATTTAGGTCATTTTTGGCCATATCATTTTTTGGTTTTTTTTTTGCTGCGTTTTAAAATAGCAAGCTTAGCTTCATATTTAATAATGCATTACAAAACCAATCAATGCTTTTCTGTTTGTCACATTATTTGGAGTATGAGACAGACAATTAAAAGCTATTCTAATTATGATCACAAAAATGCTGCTTTCTTCTCCTAGTACACTGCTATACAAAATTAAAATATGTTATTTGTATGAAATAGGAAAGGAAAGCAGCATTTTTGTGATCACAGACTACTAGTGCAACTTTACTAAAGTGATCATCATAGAATAGCTTTTAATTATCTGTCTGTGTATTCCAAATAATGTGACAAACAGGTAAGGAAGGAGGGATAGGATCATCAGATCATCAAGGATGGCAATGGCATGGGAATCTGGCAATCTTTAAATAAAGCAGGCTCTAAAGAAGCAGCCACTAGAACAGAATTGCAGATTTGATTCTTCCAATTATTTACATAATATAATTTTAAGCATATTCTTTTATATCCTCAATCCTTGGCTTGAATCCATCGCTAGTTAGTTTTATTTACATGATGATTACAAAATAATTTGTAAAAAAAAACAAAAGACTTGCAAGACACAAATTTAAATAAAAAACAAAAAAATCTTTTTACAGCTATGACTGCCCACAGTGCACAGCCCCATATTATTCAATTTTGATGCCAGAATGATGCCGCAGCCTGTGCCCTGCCCTGCCGCCTTCCTTGGTCAAATCTCACAAGTGCCCAAGCTCAAATTTTGACAACATTTCACACAAACTTTAAGTCACACAGTCACACAATCCCACAAACAATTATCACATTGTGAGTGATCGCTCTAAGCTAGCCTAGCAGCAGCTATTAGATCATGGCTCGGTCGGATGATCATGATAGACTCACTGACTTACTCATTTATTTGAGGCGCAATGCTAAAGATCACAAACAAAAAAATTCCTTGCAATTTTTTAACTGTGCCGTTGCGCCATCTGCGTCTGACTGTCTCAGTCTGCACTGCTATGTGCCGCCAGCCCGCCACCCCCCTCTTTCCCTCTCAGCCAGGCTCCACTACGAACCTCACAGTCAATCATAGCACTCACTGACTGACTGAGTCTGCAGTCTCGATCGACGTCTCTCACATCTGTCACTGTGAGACTTACAGCACGCATGGAGATGGAGTCCAATGCCTGGCTTGAGATCATGTGTGTGCACATGTGTGGCTCTCTCCATCCATGTGCGGGCACGGCGTGTGAGCAGCAGGGACACTCAAACAGGAAGGCAGGCAGAAGGAGGAAAACGTCACGTGACGTCGGCAAAAGCCGGGTCATGTGACCGCAGCACTGGATTTTTTTTTTAAATAAAATAAATAATAAAATAATGATGCCAATGCCAAAATATCAATGCAAGTGCCGCCCCCTCAAATCTGTCGCAATAGGCACCGGCCTTGTTGGCCTATGCATAACCACGGCCCTGCACTTGAATGGCTAAAAATGTAAACCTAAACATCTTAACATGGTCAAATCTTTTTGCAGCATGTACTATACTTTTTATGAGTAGTACAGAGATTGTTATTAGCATGCATTGTGCTGGTATTACAAGTAGTGAAAAAAAGTGTTGCACTCGAGCACAAGTCAAAATACTGCCTTAAAATGCAGCACTTTTTGATACGTAATGTGAATGATTATTACTTTTTGCTAGTTTGCATAACAAAAAATTGCAATGTAAATAAAGGATTTAATTTAGATAAAGGTGCCGATTTATCATTGTCCGTCCGACATGATACGCTGTAGCGCATCATGTCTGACAGACATCGCTGAATGCCGACAGCATACGTTCTGGCGAACTGCTTGTGCAATGCTGCCCCCTGCAGTTTAGCGGCCAATCGGCCACTAGCAGGGGGTGTCAATCAACCAGATCATATAGGATTGGGTGGATTGCAGACCACAGCCTCAGAGGCAGCAGACCAGTTAAGGAGCAGTGGTCTTAAGACCTCTGCTTCATAACTACTGTTTCTGGCGAGCCTGAAAAAGAAATATACTTTATACAACCCATAAAAATTCACTCCAGTATGAATCAATTTTGCTATAAATAGCAATATTTTATTTATATGGGCTTAACTGATTTCCACTTAATTGAAATTTGAAGGGGCATATACACTTGCTCATATGTATGTGTTTAACGTCAGCTCTAGAGCAGCAATGAACTACTGGAACCTGGCTATGGGCTGGATTATGAGTGGATTGCTATTTCGTGCTGTCGCTAGCGCCAAAACTTTGCTAGTTGGAGGCTTTTTGTGTGCGTCAGTTTGCACCCGTATAACGTTTTAAAAGTAAAATGTCTGAATCAAAGTTGCTTTCACATTAACGTACTCCCCCATAGACTTCAATGGACTTTGAAAAAGAAAAAAAAAACTAACACCCAAACTCGCACTCTAACCTGTTTTGCAGTAAGCACCCTACTCTAATAATCCCTAACCCACCCAGGGCCAGATTGGGAAGAAAAAGCAGCCCTGGAAAAATATGAAGACCAGCCCGATTTTCCGTTGAGTCGGTAGAATTCACAGGCCCCATTTTTCTTAAAGATGATTACTGGGATACTCCTTCCCCAATATTTTTTTCAGAATTAAATTATATTACTTTCCATTAAATAAAAATACCAAATTGATGTTATATAAGCACCCTACAACCCAATTGCAGCCATTAATCTCCCCTTTAAACTGTAGCTTCCCAGCCCCAACTGCTGCAGCCCACCGGGAAATCTCCTGGTATCCTGGTAGGCCAATCCAGCCCTGAACCCACCACAACTTCCACTGCAAATTACGCCACTACACTATTAATACCCTAACTGCCACATAGCCCACCGAAATTACTTCCCTACACTATTAAACCCCTAAACCACCACATAGCCCACCACAGTTAACTCCCTACACTATTGACCCCCTAAACAACCACATAGCCCACTGCAACTAACTCCCTACACCATTAACCCCCTAAACTACCACATAGCTCACCGCAATTATCTCCCTACACTATTAACCCCCTAAAAACTTTTAGATAGCCCACCGCCATTAACTCCCTACAATATTAAACCCCTAAACCACCAGATAGCCCACCACAGTTAACTCCCTACACTATTGACCCCCTAAACCACCTCATAGCCCACTGCAACTAACTCCCTACACCATTAACCCCCTAAACCACCACATAGCTCACCGCAATTATCTCCCTACACTATTAACCCCCTAAAAACTTTTAGATAGCCCACCGTCATTAACTCCCTACACTATTAACCTCCTAAACTGCCACATACCCCACCACAATTAACTCCCTACACTATTAACCCCCAGACCACAACATAATGTAATCAGCTCTTTTGGTGAACAAACGCTATTCTAAAACCAAAATAATCCCCCAAAAAGAGGCTATCTTAAAAAACCTTGACTACAAACTTCCCTGAGTAGGGCATTTTGCAGGGCATTGCTCTAAAATAATAAAGCTCTTTTGCAGGAAAAAAAATCCCTATACTTGAAAAAATCCTAATCTAAAAAATCCTAACCCAAAAACTAACCCTATCCTAAAAAAAAGATTGTCATGAGAAGGGCATTTGGTTGGGCATCACCCTTACAAGGGCATTTGGTAGGGCAGTGTCCTAAAGTTATTAATGCTCTTTTGCCCAATAAAAAAAAATGATCCTAAAAAATTGCCTAAAAGGGCATTTGGTTGGGGATTGCCCTTAGAAGGGCATTTGGTATGGCAGTGCTCTAAAGTGATTACAGCAACAAAAAGCAACAACTATATAATACAAATATATTACAGATTTTAAGAACCCTTTTCAAGTCACATTAACCATATGAGTTTATTATTAAAGATAAAAAAATGTGGAGTCAAAGGCTGTTAAATTTTAATGTGGTTCTTTTTACAATTTGTAGTTATAAAACAACACAGAATAACAATGAAAATGAAGCTAATTAACATGATCTTTTTTATTTATTGTACTAGCATTACTTATTTCTTTACTAAGATATGCCCTGTAGCTTTTTTCTGCTTTTAAAAAAAGTATAGAGGTAGATCCAAAATTATTACTGAGTTAAAAAATAAAAAACGCATACAAAAGCCCCAGGCTATTCACTTACTATTTTGATTTTTGTTTTATTTTGATTTCATTTTCGTTTGCTATGTTACTTTCATTTTGAAACCTGAGCAGGTAACAAAAAGCCAAATTATTTTTATACCTGAAACTCAAAATTCTAACTCATTGTCAGTTATCATTTTCAGCCTGCATTGCAGAAAACAACTGCTTTCTATTGATATTCAGTAATTACTAAATCACTCTTAACAATCAGGTTTTGTAAGTCAACCTATACCTAAACTATTAACAAAATAGATGATAGATAGATAGATAGATAGATAGATAGATAGATAGATAGATAGATAGATTGATTGATAGATAGATAGATAGATAGATAGATAGACAGACAGACGATAGATAGATAGATAGATAGATAGATAGATAGATAGATAGATGATAGATGATAGATAGATGATAGATGATAGATAGATGCTAGATAGATAGATAGATAGATAGATAGATAGATAGATAGATAGATAGATAGATAGTGATGTCATTATTCCAGGGTCATATTTTGTTCTAGGCCAATAAGGCTTGTGCCTATGAAAGCACCATTTGGGGGGCATCAAATTCTGAGGGGCAGTTCTATGATATGATGCCACATATTTTATTTATACCTTTTATTACAAATCAGATATAACTGGTTGTCTTTTCAGGAGGCTAAACCTCCCCATGCACCCCTGGCCTCTAGTTGTGCAAAATATAAGAGAGGAATATGATCTAAATTTCTTAGAGGTGGGGTGGGAGCCATTGTCTAAACCAGTTTATTTTTTCTTCCAAATCAAATACTAAGATATTTTATAATATGAATAAATAACTGTCTCCTTAAAGATTTTTGCTTTACTATTTGTTTGTCTTGTTTTCTTGTTGATGCAGTTCACTAAAACAGAATGCTGGCAACATTTTAGGTTCATCAACCCCATCTGTGGTGTTTTCATATTGAAGGCGACTTCCAAGGCCTTTAATATGAAAACACCACAGAATGTATAAATCAGTGTTGGAGCTGAATATAAATTTCATACAAATTCATTGGAATAACATCTTCAAATACACATTTTAGTACCTTTGAAACCATTTGTTTCTATAGTTACAAAGGATAGAGCTAAATAAAACAGGTTTAAACACTCTATATAGTCACTATAATAGATGCAAGCACATGACGTTTAATACACTTTTATGATTCTCTGGGGGAACTGAAATATAATGTGCTATAATGTTTTTTCTTTCAAAATCTTAGTGTGTTAAAAGCATTCTATGCAATTATAGTAGATAGCAGACTTTTATATATGTGATACAAGTATCTATTATCTAAAACTTAAAGGGACAGTCTAGTCCAAAATAAACTTTCATGATTTAGATAAGGCATGTAATTTTAAACAAGTTTCCAATTTACTTTTATCACAATTTTTCTTTGTTCTCTTGGTATTCTTAGTTGAAAGCTAAACCTAGGAGGTTAATATGCTAATTTCTAAGCCCTTGAAGGACACCTCTTCTCTCAGGGCATTTTGACAGTTTTTCACCACTAGAGGGTGTTAGTTCATGGATGTCATGTAGATAACACTGTGCTCACGCACGTGGAATTCCTATGAGCCAGTACTGATTGGCTAAAATGTATGCCTGTCAAAAGAACTGAAATAAGGGGGCAGTTTGCAGAGGCTTAGAAACAAGATAATCACAGAGGTAAAAAGTGTATTTATATAACTGTGTTGGTTATGCAAAACTAGGGAATGGGTAATAAAGAAATGATCTATCTTTTAAAACAATAAAAATTCTGGTGTAGACTGTCCCTTTAAATATGAGAAAAATTAAGTATTTTAATTTTATTTGTATACTATCTATCTGTCTATCTTTATCTATATCTATCTCTATATTTATATCTAGCTTTCCTTACCTCGCAAATACTCTATATACATTGCTACCAATGCACCAAAGGATTCTGGGTAGGATATGCAAATTAGATATGCAATATCTCAGGCTTTTTAGTTCTGATACTGTGTTAAAACACAACAGTCCCCTATTGGGTAAGTGCAGCAGAAACAATACCACTTCTGGACAGCTTTTTTGTTCTTATTGGAATACATCAGCAGAACCATTTTTAAATGTATCAAAGGTATTGCCATTTACTACCTCCTTAGGTAATGAGTTTCACCGTTTGATTACTCTTCCAGTAAAAAAAAAAAACTTTTTGTTGCTGTATTACATTTTCTTTCCTCCAGCCTTAAATTATGACCTCTTGTTGCAAACAATTTTCTTGGGATAGAGCTTTTGTCATTTCTATATTCAGTTTTATAGAGGTTAATCTTTAGGTAATGAGAACCTGTACCGGATGAGATATTAGCTGGGGAGCTGGTGATACAAGCCAGCAAGGAAGGGGAAATGTCTGGTGCAGTAAGATAGATAGATTTGGGGGTCGTCAGAATAAAGATGATACTGAAACTACAGGACCTGATTAGTGAGCCTAGCAATGTTGTGTAGACTGACAAAAGAAGGGGACTTAGAAATTAGCCTTGAGGTACCCCAACAGAGAAAGGTAGAGTATAGAAAGTTAGGAATAGAGCCACAGTAGAGATGTGTAAGAAATGATAATAAAAGAAAAAGAAGGAGGTCCAATGGCACAATATCACTTACACTTGGTATTCCCTCTTCAATAACCATCCCAAAGGAAGGAGAAACAGTGGAGTGAATTTGGCCAATCAGAAGTAAGAAGAGTGAGTTGTGTGTGACATCTGATAGACTATATTGGCAACCAAAGAAGGGAATCCTTGTCTTTAGAGAATGGCACACAAATGTGGAATACAGTGCTGCACTTTCCACTTTGGATAAAAAAATGTCCATTATTATATATCCAAAAATCGAAATAAGAATAAAAAGTACATATATTCCTTACTGAATCAAATAAGGTTTCCTTGTGAAAAAATAAGTGTGATCCTTAAGTATGTTAAAAAATAATGATGTCCCTCTGTGAAAAAGTTGGTGAAATATAAAAATAAAAATATATATCCAAAAAATTAAAAGAATATTAAGAATCAATACAAATACATGAATCCTTCATCCAAAAAGTAGGAAAACAAAGTCCTATAAGAAATAAAATTTATATAGTGCAATACTGTTAGTGATAAGAGCCCAGTGCTATAAAATAAGGTTTACCAGACTTAGCTGCATCTAAGAACCTGAGCCGCTTTTAGTCGAAGTCTACATTTATCAGCCTTCACCAAGGTCTTAAGACCTTGTCGTGCTGGAAAATGCAGGTACATCCCTGGAAAAGATGAAATCTGAATGGGAGCATATGTTGCTCCGAAATGTATACATGGGCACTGACACCCCCCCATACCATGGCAGATGCTGGCTTATGGACCTGATGCTGATATTAGATTGAATTGTTCTTTTCCTCATTGGCCCAAAAAAACTATTTGAAATATTTACTTGTCTGAACCTAAAACACGATTCCACTGTGCTACTGTCCATCTCAGATGAGACCAATCCCAGAGAAGTTGGCTGCGCTTTTGGACAGTATTGATGTATGGTTTCTGCTTTTCATAGTAAAGCCTTAACTTGCATCTGTGGATGCAGCGGTGAATGGTGTTGATTAGCAAAGGTTTACTAAAGTATTCCAGCCCATGTGAAGATATCCATTACAGACTCATGACGGTTTTTGAGACAGTGACGTTTGAGGGATCAGAGTTCATGCACATTCAGAAGTGGTTTTCTGCCTTGGCCTTTACACACCGAGATTTGACAGGATTCTTTGAATCTTTTAATTATATTGTGCACTGTAGAAGGTGAAATGCCCAAAATCTTAACAATTTGTCTTTGGGGAATAAAAAAGAGAAAACAGGGGCACCTCATAGTGTATTTCATATATTATATACTGTGAAAGAAAAGAACTAATGCACTCAAAAGTTAGTTAGCACCCATCTTGGGAATGGGTGCAAAAAGGCAGGCTAACACTTAACAGTGGTTAGCTCACTGATGGCGGTGACTCTGTCTACTGATCTGTGGCTTGAATCCTGTCCAGACAGCTCACAGTATCAGCCGCTGTGATTAGGCGTATCCAAAATCGCTCCATAAGGTACTGGTATCGGCAAAGCAAGGACTGTTTTTTTATCAATCTGCAGGAAGAAACGACCTTAGAGCAGTCAAGAAATGCGTTGCAGTGTTTTAAACCCAGCACCTTTTAAATAAAAAGTGTTTTCTTTTACGGAAGTTGTCCATTATTCCCCATACTTTGGAACAGTCCTTGCTTTGCCGATACCACCACCTTACGGAGCAATTTTGGATACGCTTAATCACAGCGGCTGATGCCGTGAGCTGTCTGGACAGGATTCAAGTCACAGATGAGTAGACGGAGTCACCACCATCAGTAAGCTAACCACTGTTAAGTGTCTTTTTTTTTTTTTGCACCCATTCCAGGATGGGTGCCAACTATCTTGTGAGTGCATTACTTCTTTTCTTTCACAGTATATAATATATGAAATACACTATGAGGCCCCCTATTTTCTCTTTTCTTTCTACCACAGATGACCTCCAGCATTAGGTTTTCCAGTGGAGCGGCCTGGATCTAACTTTTCACTTTTTTGGATTGGATCCATTACACATCATTCACATCACAGTACTTTTAAATACCACTTTGTTGTTTGCTTTTGATGGGACATTATTTTTGTTTTCTTATTTTTTATGCAAATTGCATTGTTATTTTTTATATTTTTTTCATTATTTTGTACACAATTTTTTGAATATGCTGGTTTTGAACATATTAACCATATGTATTTATATGCTATATACATTTGGTACAATACTATTGTTGATTGTAGACACAAAAATATATTTTTTACACATTTTGCACAGCGCCCCCTTCAGGATATCTTTAGTTGATTTCTTGTTTCACATATATGTATTTGGGGAATGCTCTCAAAGTGTTGGATTAGTTGCTGACTCATCCTTGTTAGTGACGGACTAGGTCTTTTTTGGATACTCCATAAATACAATCATTACACAATTGCCTCACCTGTTTCACATCACCTTCTTATTTCAACTTGTCACATCACTATTATTCCTAAATTGACCCTGTTCCAACTTTTTTGGAATGTCTTACAGTCATCAGATTTGAAATGAGTGTATATTTTCAAAAATACATTAAATTCACAAAGTAAAACATCAAATAATGTGTTAATAATTTGTTTTCAATATAGTACAGGCTGAATTGAATTTACAAATGACTCTTTTTGTTTGTTTTTTTAATTTTCCATACTGTCCCAACTTTTTCGGAATTGGGTTTGTACATTTATACTAGACATATGTGACGCTAAAAAATGTGTTTGGTTTGGTTTCGTTTTCATTAGTTAAATAAAATAAAAAAAATCGGCAAATTAGTTTGGTTAAGTTTGAAAATAAAATTGTTATGTTAAGTTAAATCATTTTTTCGGATCCATTCTTAATTCATATGCATTAATCTATTCTGAAGTTTAGAATAGAATAATGCATATGAACAAAGAATGGATCTGAAAAAAACGAAAGGATCCGAAAAAACTATTTAATTTAACATAACTAATTTGCCAGCGATTGCCGAAACAAAATTATCTAAAACCACCACCGCTGCCACCCACATTGCCAACACTAAATAAAGCTATTAACCCCTAAACCGCCATCCCCCCATATCGCCAACACTACCTAAACCTATTAAACCCTAAACTGCACACCCCCACATCACCGACACTAAATAAAGCTATTAACCCCTAAACCGATGTTCCCCGACATCGCCAACACTAATTAAACACGAAATAAACCTATTAACCCCTAAACCGCCGTTCCCAAACATCGCCAACACTAACGAAACCTTTTAACCCCTTAACCCCTGAACTGCATTGACGAAACGAAATAAACCTATTAACCCCTAAACCGCCTTTCCCAAACATCGCCAACACTAACTAAACCTATTAACCCCTAAACCGCCGTTCCAAAGCATCGCCAACACTAACTAAACCTATTAATCCCTAAACCGCAGTTCCTAGAAATCACCAACAATAACTAAACCTAATAACCCCTAAACCACCGCCCCCACATCACAACAACCTACATTTAACTATATTAACCCCTAAACCTAACACCCCCTAACTTTAACATAATTAAAATAGACCTAAATTAAAGTTACACTTATTAACCAACTACCTATTTAAAAATAAATACAAACTTACCTGTGAAATAAAAATAAAACCTAAGCTAGCTACAATATAACTATTTACTAACTACCTAGTTAAAATAAATACAAACTTACCTGTGAAATAAAAATATAACCTAAGCTTATACTAATAAAACCTAACATTACAAAAATAAAAAACAAACATTACAAAAAAAAATTAAACTAAAATTACAAAAAATAACAAACGGAATTATCCAAAACAATAAAAATGATTCCTATTCTAAAAAAAAGCCTTTTGTTGGGCATTGCCCTAAAGTTAACAGCTCTTTTGAAAAAATAAATAAAAACAAACACCCCCTAACATTACAAACCCCCACCCCCCCAACCCACAAAAAAAAAATAACCCTAATCTACCCAT
The DNA here is from genome assembly GCF_027579735.1 of Bombina bombina. Taxonomy (NCBI): domain Eukaryota; kingdom Metazoa; phylum Chordata; class Amphibia; order Anura; family Bombinatoridae; genus Bombina; species Bombina bombina. The sequence goes on along the minus strand of NC_069501.1, from coordinate 882,324,221 downwards.
TTCCCCGAAAAGGGCATTTGTATGGGCATTTCCCTTAAAAGGGCATTCAGGTCTTTTCCGGCCCATTAAAAATAAAAAATGCCTTATCTAAAAAAAAAAAAAAAGAACATCCCAAAAATAAAACAAATCTCATTACAAAAAAATAACAATCCAAAATAATAAAAATTATTCCTATTCTAATACCCCGTTGTAAAAATTAAAACACCCCCCCAAAAAAAACCTAATCTATAATAAACTACCAATAGCCTTTAAAGGGCCTTTTGTAGGGCATTGCCATAAAGTTAATCAGCTCTTTTGCTAAAAAATTAAAACAAACACCCCCTAACACTACAAACCCCCACCCCCCCAAAATAAAAAAACCTAACTAAAAAAAAAAAGAATCTACCCATTGCCCTGAAAAGACCCTTAAAATGGCATTCAGCTCTTTTACTGCCCTTAAAAAAGCATTCAGCTCTTTTTCGGCCTATTAAAAGCCCTAATCTAAAAACAAAAACCACTGAAAAAACCCCCAAAAAACCAAACTAACACTAACCCCAAAATCGGTACTCACAGTTTCTGAAGTCTGGCAAAAGAACTTCATCCCAGCGGCGAAGCATCTTCATCCAGACGGCTCCATCTTCATCTATCGCAGGACCGGCATTTTCTTCATCCCTGCAGAGGCCGAGCAGTCGATGCGCAGGGTTGGAGGTCCAAGCGGAGGTCCATCCATCCGACATGGAGGTCCTCTTCATACAATCGTCCGCCGCACACTGAGGATTCAATGCAAGGCACCCCTTTTATATTCGGGTACCGTTGCATTCCTATTGGCTGAAAAATGTAAATCAGCCAATAGGAATTAGAGCTGCTTAAATCCTATTGGCTGATTTAAACAGCCAATATGAGTTAAGCAGCTCTCATTCCTATTGGCTGATTTGACAACATCTGTCCTGGGTCCTCTACTCTTCCCTATTTTTACTTCTTCACTGGGTAAACTTGTACAGTTATGACTTCAAAAATCATCTCTATGATGCTCTCTCCCAGTCTGTCCTTTCTCATGTCAACAACTACTTATCTGGCATTTCTTCCTGGATGGCCACCTAAAGATTATCATGTCCAAGACTGAGCTCCTTCTGAGCTCTACTCCAAATTCTGACTATTCTATAACTGTTGGTGGCATCACTATCTCCCCATCACCCCAAGTCCACTGTTTTGGGGTTACACTTGACTCCCACCTGTCCTTCATCCCCCAAATCCAATTGCTTTCTTCATCCTGCTGCAACCACCTACACAATATCTCCACAATTTGTCCGTTTCTGTGAGTCCTTTAACTGGCTCCCCATTCACAGCAGCAGAATTAAATTAAAAATTCACACCCTGACCTACAAAGCCCTTACCAACGCTGCCCCCCACTGCCTGTCCTTACTAATAAACAAATATACTCACCCACCCCCTAAGGTCCAACAATGACCTGGTCCTTGCATCTTCTACCATCACCTCATCCAATGCTAGAATGAAGGACTTCTCTTGTGCAGCACCAACCCACTTGAAGGCATTTCATCACACTGTCTGACATTCCCCTGATCTGTCCTCCTTTAAACGTTATCTAAAGACATTTTTTTCCCACTGCAATAGAGCCATCAGTTCCACATGTATTTGTTTAATAAATGTTGTCCTGTCTCTTAAAAATATTGTATCATCATTCTACTTTTATTTTTGTACCCATAAACAACACAGCAGAATTTGTCAGGGCTTTATAGATAAAACATAATAATAATAATATTATTCACATTGGCCACATGAAGTTTTTGTTTTGTTAGCTGTGTGGACACTTCCATAAAAAATGAGAAGGCCAATTCCTTAGTTTTTACTTGTTTACTCCAGCCAAATTTAAACATCCCAGATTACCCTGTTATATAGTATTCATAATAAGGGAGGCTTAATTAAAGGGACCATCAAGTTCAAAATAAACTTTCATGATTTAAATAGGGCATGCAATTTTTTATCAACTTTCCAATTTACTTTCATCACCAATTTTGCTTTGTTCTCTTGGTATTCTTAAATGAAAGCTAAACCTAGGTAGGCCCATATTCTAATTTCTTAGACCTTGAATGCTGCCTCTAATCTGAATGCATTCTCACAGTTTTTCACTAATTCATGTGTACCATTTAGATAGCATTGAGCTCATGAACGGGAAGTTACCTAGGAGTCAGCACTAATTGGCTAAAGTGCAAGTCTGTGAAAAGAACTGAAATAAGGGGGTATAGATACAAGGAAATTACAGAGGTAAAACATGTATTAAAGGATTTATCTTTAATACATGTCCCTTTAATTAATTTAAAATGTATGATTCGGATTAGGGTGACCGTATTGCCGCTTTATAAAGGGACATATATGAAAAATACATGTCAGGGCTGTTTAAAGAAATGCGGCTAGATTACGAGTCTTGCGCTAGCCTTAAAAAGCAGCGTTGAGAGGTCCCAACGCTGCTTTTTAACGCCCACTGGTATTACGAGTCTGGCAGGTACAGGTGTACCGCTCACTTTTCTTCCACTACTCGAGCTTACAGCAAATCCCCTTATGTCAATTGCATATCCTATCTTTTTAATAGGACTTGCCTAACGCTGGTATTACGAGTCTTGGAAGAAATGAGCGGTAGACCCTCTCCTGTCAAGACTCCTACCGCATTTAAAAGTCAGTAGTTAAGAGTTTTATGGGCTAATGCCGTAACATAAAACTCTTAACTAAAGTGCTAAAAAGTACACTAACACCCAAAAACTACCTATTAGCCCCTAAACCGAGGCTCTTCATACAATCGTCCGCCGCACACTGAGGATTCAATGCAAGGCACCCCTTTTATATTCGGGTACCAGTGCATTCATATTGGCTGAAAAATGTAAATCAGACAATAGGAATTAGAGCTGCTTAAATCCTATTGGCTGATTTAAACAGCCAATATGATTTAAGCACCTCTCATTCCTATTGGCTGATTTGACAACATCTGTCCTGGGTCCTCTACTCTTCTCTATTTTTACTTCTTCACTGGGTAAACTTGTACAGTTATGACTTCAAAAATCATCTCTATGCTGCTCTCTCCCAGTCTGTCCTTTCTCATGTCAACAACTACTTATCTGGCATTTCTTCCTGGATGGCCACCTAAAGATTATCATGTCCAAGACTGAGCTCCTTCTGAGCTCTACTCCAAATTCTGACTATTCTATAACTGTTGGTGGCATCACTATCTCCCCATCACCCCAAGTCCACTGTTTTGGAGTTACACTTGACTCCCACCTGTCCTTCATCCCCCAAATCCAATTGCTTTCTTCATCCTGCTGCAACCACCTACACAATATCTCCACAATTTGTCCGTTTCTGTGAGTCCTTTAACTGGCTCCCCATTCACAGCAGCAGAATTAAATTAAAAATTCACACCCTGACCTACAAAGCCCTTACCAACGCTGCCCCCCACTGCCTGTCCTTACTAATAAACAAATATACTCCAGACCACCCCCTAAGGTCCAACAATGACCTGCTCCTTGCATCTTCTACCATCACCTCATCCAATGCTAGAATGAAGGACTTCTCTTGTGCAGCACCAACCCACTTGAAGGCATTTCATCACACTGTCTGACATTCCCCTGATCTGTCCTCCTTTAAACGTTATCTAAAGACATTTTTGTTCCCACTGCAATAGAGCCATCAGTTCCTCATGTATTTGTTTATTAAATGTTGTCCTGTCTCTTAAAAATATTGTATCATCATTCTACTTTTATTTTTGTACCCATAAACAGCGCAGCAGAATTTGTCAGGGCTTTATAGATAAAACATAATAATAATAATATTATTCACATTGGCCACATGAAGTTTTTGTTTTGTTAGCTGTGTGGACACTTCCATAAAAAATGAGAAGGCCAATTCCTTAGTTTTTACTTGTTTACCCCAGCCAAATTTAAACATCCCAGATTACCCTGTTATATAGTATTCATAATAAGGGAGGCTTAATTAAAGGGACCATCAAGTTCAAAATAAACTTTCATGATTTAAATAGGGCATGCAATTTTTTATCAACTTTCCAATTTACTTTCATCACCAATTTTGCTTTGTTCTCTTGGTATTCTTAAATGAAAGCTAAACCTAGGTAGGCCCATATTCTAATTTCTTAGACCTTGAATGCTGCCTCTAATCTGAATGCATTCTCACAGTTTTTCACTAATTCATGTGTACCATTTAGATAGCATTGAGCTCATGAACGGGAAGTTACCTAGGAGTCAGCACTAATTGGCTAAAGTGCAAGTCTGTGAAAAGAACTGAAATAAGGGGGTATAGATACAAGGAAATTACAGAGGTAAAACATGTATTAAAGGGTTTATCTTTAATACATGTCCCTTTAATTAATTTAAAATGTATGATTCGGATTAGGGTGACCATATTGCCGCTTTATAAAGGGACATATATGAAAAATACATGTCAGGGCTGTTTAAAGAAATGCGGCTAGATTACGAGTCTTGCGCTAGCCTTAAAAAGCAGTGTTGAGAGGTCCCAACGCTGCTTTTTTAACGCCCACTGGTATTACGAGTCTGGCAGGTACAGGTGTACCCCTCACTTTTCTTCCGCTACTCGAGCTTACAGCAAATCCCCTTACGTCAATTGCATATCCTATCTTTTTAATAGGACTTGCCTAATGCTGGTATTACGAGTCTTGGAAGAAATGAGCGGTAGACCCTCTCCTGTCAAGACTCCTACCGCATTTAAAAGTCAGTAGTTAAGAGTTTTATGGGCTAATGCCGTAACAAAAAAGTCTTAACTAAAGTGCTAAAAAGTACACTAACACCCATAAACTACCTATTAGCCCCTAAACCGAGGCTCCCCTCACATCGCAAACACTTAAATAAAGTTTTTAATTCCTAATCTGCTGACCGGACATCGCCGCCACTGTAATAAATATATTAACCCCTAAACCGCCGCACTCCGGCCTCGCAAACACTAGTTAAATTTTATTAACCCCTAATCTGCCGTCCCTAACATCGCTGACACCTATCTACATTTATTAACCCCTAATCTGCTGCCCCAACGTCGCCGCTACTAAATTAAATTTATTAACCCCTAAACCTAAGTCTAACCCTAAGTCTAACCCCCTAACTTAAATATAATTTAAATAAAACTAAATAAAATTACTACAATTAAATAAATGAATCCTATTTAAAACTAAATACTTACATATAAAATAAACCCTAAGATAGTTACAATATAACTAGTAGTTACATTTTATCTATGTATTTTTTTTTAACTAGGTACAATAGTTATTAAATAGTTATTAACTATTTAATAACTACCTAGTCAAAATAAGTAAAATTTACCTGTAAAATAAATCCTAACCTAGTAGTATGAAAAACAACAAACACTAAATTACAGAAAATAAAAAATAATTACAATTTTTTTAAACTAATTACACCTAATCTAATCCCCCTAATAAAATAAAAAAGCCCCCCAAAATAATAAAATTCCCTACCCTATACTAAATTACAAATAGCCCTTAAAAGGGCCTTTTGCAGGGCATTGCCCCAAAGTAATCAGCTCTTTTACCCTTAAAAAAAATCACAATACCCCCCTCCAACATTAAAATCCACCACCCACACACCCAACCCTACTCTAAAACCCACCCAATCCCCCCTTAAAAAAACCTAACACTACCCCCTTGAAGATCACCCTACCGTGAGACGTCTTCACCCAGCCGGGCACAAGTGGACCTACAGAGTGGCAGAAGTCTAAATCCGATCAGGGCAGAAGAGTTCCTCCAAGCGGCAGAAGTCTTCATCCAGACGGCATCTTCTATCTTCATCCATCCGGAGCGGAGCGGGTCCATCTTCAATCCAGCTGACGTGGAGCATCCTCTTCAAACGAAGTCCAAGCGAAGAATGAAGGTTCCTTTAAATGACGTCATCCAAGATGGCGTCTGGAAGAAGCTCCATGCTGCACTGACTGAAGGAGCGAAACAAGCGTTTGGACTCGTCGTGCTTGGCAGCCCTTACAGCAGATCCCCTGCTCATCCTGACTTACCCCTGATGTCTGGACGCTCTAAGAAGAGGCAGCTAGGAGGGGCGACCGTGTGAACAAATACAGGTAGAATATGTTATACGCATCTGTACACCGAATATTACTGTCTTAAAAGAATACAGCACCTGTGAATAAAGACGCGTGTTTCTATTGCTCCTCCTATGCTATGCCTTTAAAGCACTATTCGACTCAGTAACTATTGGGGTTCAAGTCTGAAGTAACTGGTCTCCATACACCGGGGACTGTATAACTGCATCCATTTCTTGCATTAACGCTGCACTTATTGGATTACAAATATCTGCAAGTCTTAAACGGACTGTTTTTGGTCTATTTCCCCTGGTGCACCAGATAATAACTTTTTGGCCAGTACCTTATAACACTGCTTTGTGTGGGATCCACTGTATGAATGTGAATGTGTGTATTGTGCATTTAGTTAATAAATATTTATATCGTTTTTGACATACAAGCTTTTTGTTGTGCATTTATTTAATTTTACAGTTGTGCTGGATTTACCTAGACTTTTGGGAATTTCTTATTGTGAAATCCCCACTTCCTTTTCTATGTTGTTTCATATGTATCTTTCTAGGAAGCACCTGTTCTCTAGTGAATTAACTTATTAGTGTGCAACTCTCACTTTTTGTGTCTTTTTTGTCAACTAAATAAATGTATTACCCCCTAAACCGCCGCTCCCGGAGCCCACCGCCACTCTAATAAACTGATTAATTCCTAAACCGCTGCTCCCGGACCCCGCCGCCACTATAATAAATACAGGGAGTGCAGAATTATTAGGCAAGTTGTATTTTTGAGGATTAATTTTATTATTGAACAACAACCATGTTCTCAATGAACCCAAAAAACTCATTAATATCAAAGCTGAATATTTTTGGAAGTAGTTTTTAGTTTGTTTTTAGTTTTAGCTATTTTAGGGGGATATCTGTGTGTGCAGGTGACTATTACTGTGCATAATTATTAGGCAACTTAACAAAAAACAAATATATACCCATTTCAATTATTTATTTTTACCAGTAAAACCAATATAACATCTCAACATTCACAAATATACATTTCTGACATTCAAAAACAAAACAAAAACAAATCAGTGACCAATATAGCCACCTTTCTTTGCAAGGACACTCAAAAGCCTGCCATCCATGGATTCTGTCAGTGTTTTGATCTGTTCACCATCAACATTGCGTGCAGCAGCAACCACAGCCTCCCAGACACTGTTCAGAGAGGTGTACTGTTTTCCCTCCTTGTAAATCTCACATTTGATGATGGACCACAGGTTCTCAATGGGGTTCAGATCAGGTGAACAAGGAGGCCATGTCATTAGATTTTCTTCTTTTATACCCTTTCTTGCCAGCCACGCTGTGGAGTACTTGGACGCGTGTGATGGAGCATTGTCCTGCATGAAAATCATGTTTTTCTTGAAGGATGCAGACTTCTTCCTGTACCACTGCTTGAAGAAGGTGTCTTCCAGAAACTGGCAGTAGGACTGGGAGTTGAGCTTGACTCCATCCTCAACCCGAAAAGGCCCCACAAGCTCATCTTTGATGATACCAGCCCAAACCAGTACTCCACCTCCACCTTGCTGGCGTCTGAGTCGGACTGGAGCTCTCTGCCCTTTACCAATCCAGCCACGGGCCCATCCATCTGGCCCATCAAGACTCACTCTCATTTCATCAGTCCATAAAACCTTAGAAAAATCAGTCTTGAGATATTTCTTGGCCCAGTCTTGACGTTTCAGCTTGTGTGTCTTGTTCAGTGGTGGTCGTCTTTCAGCCTTTCTTACCTTGGCCATGTCTCTGAGTATTGCACACCTTGTGCTTTTGGGCACTCCAGTGATGTTGCTGCTCTGAAATATGGCCAAACTGGTGGCAAGTGGCATCTTGGCAGCTGCACGCTTGACTTTTCTCAGTTCATGGGCAGTTATTTTGTGCCTTGGTTTTTCCACACGCTTCTTGCGACCCTGTTGACTATTTTGAATGAAACGCTTGATTGTTCGATGATCACGCTTCAGAAGCTTTGCAATTTTAAGAGTGCTGCATCCCTCTGCAAGATATCTCACTATTTTTGACTTTTCTGAGCCTGTCAAGTCCTTCTTTTGACCCATTTTGCCAAAGGAAAGGAAGTTGCCTAATAATTATGCACACCTGATAGAGGCCTAGATTTGGAGTTTGGCGGTAAAAGGGCTGTTAACGCTCCGCAGGCTTTTTTCTGGCCGCACCATAAAATTAACTCTGGTATCGAGAGTTCAAACAAATGCTGCGTTAGGCTCCAAAAAAGGAGCGTAGAGCATTTTTACCGCAAATGCAACTCTCGATACCAGAGTTGCTTACGGACGCGGCCGGCCTCAAAAACGTGCTCGTGCACTATTCTCCCATAGGAAACAATGGGGCTGTTTGAGCTGAAAAAAACCTAACACCTGCAAAAAAGCAGCGTTCAGCTCCTAACGCAGCCCCATTGTTTCCTATGGGGAAACACTTCCTACGTCTGCACCTAACACCCTAACATGTACCCCGAGTCTAAACACCCCTAGCCTTACACTTATTAACCCCTAATCTGCCGCCCCCGCTATCGCTGACCCCTGCATATTTTTTTTAACCCCTAATCTGCCGCTCCGTAAACCGCCGCAACCTACGTTATCCCTATGTACCCCTAATCTGCTGCCCTAACATCGCCGACCCCTATATTATATTTATTAACCCCTAATCTGCCCCCCTCAACGTCGCCGACACCTGCCTACACTTATTAACTCCTAATCTGCCGAGCGGACCTGAGCGCTACTATAATAAAGTTATTAACCCCTAATCCGCCTCACTAACCCTATCATAAATAGTATTAACCCCTAATCTGCCCTCCCTAACATCGCCGACACCTACCTTCAATTATTAACCCCTAATCTTCCGAGCGGAGCTCACTGCTATTCTAATAAATGTATTAACCCCTAAAGCTAAGTCTAACCCTAACACTAACACCCCCATAACTTAAATATAATTTACATCTAACGAAATAAATGAACTCTTATTAAATAAATGATTCCTATTTAAAGCTAAATACTTACCTGTAAAATAAATCCTAATATAGCTACAATATAAATTATAATTACATTGTAGCTATTTTAGGATTAATATTTATTTTACAGGCAACTTTGTAATTATTTTAACCAGGTACAATAGCTATTAAATAGTTAAGAACTATTTAATAGTTACCTAGTTAAAATAATAACAAATTTACCTGTAAAATAAATCCTAACCTAAGATATAATTAAACCTAACACTACCCTATCAATAAAATAATTAAATAAACTACCTACAATTACCTACAATTAACCTAACACTACACTATCAATAAATTAATTAAACACAATTGCTACAAATAAATACAATTAAATAAACTAGCTAAAGTACAAAAAATAAAAAAGAACTAAGTTACAAAAAATAAAAAAATATTTACAAACATAAGAAAAATATTACAACAATTTTAAACTAATTACACCTACTCTAAGCCCCCTAATAAAATAACAAAGCCCCCCAAAATAAAAAATTCCCTACCCTATTCTAAATTAAAAAAGTTACAAGCTCTTTTACCTTACCAGCCCTGAACAGGGCCCTTTGCGGGGCATGCCCCAAGAATTTCAGCTCTTTTGCCTGTAAAAGAATAAATACAATACCCCCCCCCCCAACATTACAACCCACCACCCACATACCCCTAATCTAACCCAAACCCCCCTTAAATAAACCTAACACTAAGCCCCTGAAGATCTTCCTACCTTGTCTTCACCATACCAGGTTCACCGATCCGTCCTGGCTCCAACATCTTCATCCAACCCAAGCGGGGGTTGGCGATCCATCATCCGGTGCTGAAGAGGTCCAGAAGAGGCTCCAAAGTCTTCCTCCTATCCGGCAAGAAGAGGACATCCGGACCGGCAAACATCTTCTCCAAGCGGCATCTTCGATCTTCTTCCATCCGGTGCGGAGCGGGTCCATCTTGAAGCAGGTGACGCGGATCCATCCTCTTCTTCCGTTGTCTCCCGACTAATGACGGTTCCTTTAAGGGACGTCATCCAAGATGGCGTCCCTCGAATTCCGATTGGCTGATAGGATTCTATCAGCCAATCGGAATTAAGGTAGGAATTTTCTGATTGGCTGATGGAATCAGCCAATCAGAATCAAGTTCAATCCGATTGGCTGATCCAATCAGCCAATCAGATTGAGCTCGCATTCTATTGGCTGATCGGAACAGCCAATAGAATGCGAGCTCAATCTGATTGGCTGATTGGATCAGCCAATCGGATTGAACTTGATTCTGATTGGCTGATTCCATCAGCCAATCAGAAAATTCCTACCTTAATTCCGATTGGCGGATAGAATCCTATCAGCCAATCGGAATTCGAGGGACGCCATCTTGGATGACGTCCCTTAAAGGAACCGTCATTAGTCGGGAGACAACGGAAGAAGAGGATGGATCCGCGTCGCCTGCTTCAAGATGGACCCGCTCCGCACCGGATGGAAGAAGATCGAAGATGCCGCTTGGAGAAGATGTTTGCCGGTCCGGATGTCCTCTTCTTGCCGGATAGGAGGAAGACTTTGGAGCCTCTTCTGGACCTCTTCAGCACCGGATGATGGATCGCCAACCCCCGCTTGGGTTGGATGAAGATGTTGGAGCCAGGACGGATCGGTGAACCTGGTATGGTGAAGACAAGGTAGGAAGATCTTCAGGGGCTTAGTGTTAGGTTTATTTAAGGGGGGTTTGGGTTAGATTAGGGGTATGTGGGTGGTGGGTTGTAATGTTGGGGGGGGTATTGTATTTATTCTTTTACAGGCAAAAGAGCTGAAATTCTTGGGGCATGCCCCGCAAAGGGCCCTGTTCAGGGCTGGTAAGGTAAAAGAGCTTGTAACTTTTTTAATTTAGAATAGGGTAGGGAATTTTTTATTTTGGGGGGCTTTGTTATTTTATTAGGGGGCTTAGAGTAGGTGTAATTAGTTTAAAATTGTTGTAATATTTTTCTTATGTTTGTAAATATTTTTTTATTTTTTGTAACTTAGTTCTTTTTTATTTTTTGTACTTTAGCTAGTTTATTTAATTGTATTTATTTGTAGCAATTGTATTTAATTAATTTATTGATAGTGTAGTGTTAGGTTAATTGTAGGTAATTGTAGGTAGTTTATTTAATTATTTTATTGATAGGGTAGTGTTAGGTTTAATTATATCTTAGGTTAGGATTTATTTTACAGGTAAATTTGTTATTATTTTAACTAGGTAACTATTAAATAGTTCTTAACTATTTAATAGCTATTGTACCTGGTTAAAATAATTTCAAAGTTGCCTGTAAAATAAATATTAATCCTAAAATAGCTACAATGTAATTATAATTTATATTGTAGCTATATTAGGATTTATTTTACAGGTAAGTATTTAGCTTTAAATAGGAATCATTTATTTAATAAGAGTTCATTTATTTCGTTAGATGTAAATTATATTTAAGTTATGGGGGTGTTAGTGTTAGGGTTAGACTTAGCTTTAGGGGTTAATACATTTATTAGAATAGCGGTGAGCTCCGCTCGGAAGATTAGGGGTTAATAATTGAAGGTAGGTGTCGGCGATGTTAGGGAGGGCAGATTAGGGGTTAATACTATTTATGATAGGGTTAGTGAGGCGGATTAGGGGTTAATAACTTTATTATAGTAGCGCTCAGGTCCGCTCGGCAGATTAGGAGTTAATAAGTGTAGGCAGGTGTCGGCGACGTTGAGGGGGGCAGATTAGGGGTTAATAAATATAATATAGGGGTCGGCGGTGTTAGGGGTAGCAGATTAGGGGTACATAGGGATAACGTAGGTGGCGGTCGGCAGATTAGGGGTTAAAAATTTTAATCGAGTGGCGGCGATGTGGGGGGAACTCGGTTTAGGGGTACATAGGTAGTTTATGGGTGTTAGTGTACTTTAGGGTACAGTAGTTAAGAGCTTTATGAACCGGCGTTAGCCAGAAAGCTCTTAACTCCTGCTATTTTCAGGCGGCTGGAATTTTGTCGTTAGAGCTCTAACGCTCACTTCAGAAACGACTCTAAATACCGGCGTTAGAAAGATCCCATTGAAAATATAGGATACGCAAATGGCGTAGGGGGATCTGCGGTATGGAAAAGTCGCGGCTGAAAAGTCAGCGTTAGACCCTTTAATCACTGACTCCAAATACCAGCGGGCGGCCAAAACCAGCGTTAGGAGCCTCTAACGCTGGTTTTGACGGCTACCGCCGAACTCCAAATCTAGGCCAGAGGGTGCTGATGTCATTAGACCACACCCCTTCTCATTACAGAGATGCATATCACCTAATATGCTTAATTGGTAGTAGGCTTTCGAGCCTATACAGCTTGGAGTAAGACAACATGCATAAAGAGGATGATGTGGTCAAAATACTCATTTGCCTAATAAGTCTGCACTCCCTGTATGTTAACCCCTAAACCGCCGCTCCCGGACCCCGCTGCAACTATAATAAATATGTTAACCCCTAAACTGCCACTCCCGTACCGCGCCGCCACTATAATAAATATGTTAACCCCTAAACCGCCGCTCCCAGACCCCGCCGCCACTATAATAAATATGTTAACCCCTAAACTGCCGCTCCCGGACCCCGCCGCAACTATAATAAATATGTTAACCCCTAAACCGCCACTCCCAGACCACGCCGCCACTATAATAAATATTTTAATCCCTAAACCGCCACTCCCGGACCCCGCCGCCACCTACATAATACCTATTAACCCCTATCCTGCCCCCCCTACATCGCCGCCACTATAATAAATGTATTAACCCCTATCCTGCCCCCCTACACCGCCACCACCTATAATACATTTTTTAACCCGTATCCTGCCCCCCCTACACCGCCGCCACTATAATAAAATTATTAACCCCTAAACCTAAGTCTAATCCTAACACCCCCTAACTTAAATATTAATTAAATATTATAACTCTTATTAACTAAATTAATCCTATTTAAAACTAAATACTTACCTTTAAAATAAACCCTAATATAGCTACAATATAAATAATAGTTATATTGTAGCTATCTTAGGATTTATTTTTATTTTACAGTCAAATTTCAATTTATTTTAACTAGGTACAATAGCTATTAAATAGTTATTAAATATTTAATAGCTACCTAGTTAAAATAAAGATAAATTTACCTGTAAAATAAAAACTAACCTAAGTTACTATTACACCTAACACTACACTATAATTAAATAAATTATTCCTATTTAAAACTAAATACTTACCTGTAAATTAAACCTTAAGATAGCTACAATGTAATTAATAATTACATTGTAGCTATTTTAGGATTTATATTTTTTTACAGGTAACTTTGTATTTATTTTAGCTACTTAGAATAGTTATTAAATAGTTATTAACTATTTAATAACTACCTAGCTAAAAGAAATACAAAACTACCTGTAAAATAAATCCTAACCTAAGTTACAATTAAACCTAACACTACACTATCATTAAATTAATTAAATAAATTAGCTTCAAATAACTACAATTAAATACAATTAAATAAACTAACTCAATTATAAAAAATAAAAAAAACTGTTACAAAAAATAAAAAAAAAAGAAGTTACAAACATTTAAAAAATATTACAACAATTTTAAGCTACTTACACCTAATCTAAGCCCCCTAATAAAATAACAAAGCCCCCCAAAATAAAAAAATGCCCTACCCTATTCTAAATTACGAAAGTTAACAGCTCTATTACCAAAGGGCCTTTTGCGGGGCATGCCCCAAAGAAATCAGCTCTTTTGCCTGTAAAATAAAAATACAACCCCCCCACATTAAAACCCACCACCCACACACCCCTACTCTAACCCAAACCCCCCTTAAATAAACCTAACACTACCCCCCTGAAGATCATTCTACCTTTAGCCGTCTTCAGCCAGCCGACCACCGATGGAACAGAGGAGGACATCCGCAGCGGCCGAAGTCATCATCCAAGGGGCGCTGAAGAAGTCTTCCATCCGATTGAAGTCGTCATCCAAGGGGCGCTGAAGAAGTCTTCCATCCGATTGAAGTCATCAACCAAGGGGCGCTGAAGAAGTCTTCCATCCGATTGAAGTCATCATCCATGCGGCATCTTCAATCTTCATCCATCCGGAGCGGAGCGGAGCCATCTTCAGACAAGCCGACATGGAGCCATCTTCTTCCACCAACGACTTCCCGATGAATGACGGTTCCTTTAAGTGACATCATCCAAGATGGCGTTCCTCGAATTCCGATTGGCTGATAGTATTCTATAAGCCAATCGGAAATTAAGGTAGGAAAAATCTGATTGGTTGATTTAATCAGCCAATCAGATTGAAGTTCAATCCGATTGACTGATCCAATCAGCCAATCAGATTGATCTTTCATTCTATTGGCTGATCGGAACAGCCAATAGAATGCGAGCTCAATCTGATTGGCTGATTAAATCAGCCAATCAGATTTTTCCTACCTTAATTCCGATTGGCTGATAGAATCCTATCAGCCAATCGGAATTCGAGGGACACCATCTTGGATGACGTCACTTAAAGGAACCGTCATTCGTCGGGAAGTCGTCGGTGGAAGAAGATGGCTCCACATCGGCTCGTCTGAAGATGTCTCCGCTCCTCTCCGGATGGATGAAGATTGAAGACGCCGCATGGATGATGACTTCAATCGGATGGAAGACTTCTTCAGTGCCACTTGGATGATGACTTCAATCGGATGGAAGACTTCTTCAGCGCTCCTTGGATGACGACTTCAATCGGATCGAAGACTTCTTCAGCGCCCCTTGGATGATGACTTTGGCCGCTGTGGATGTCCTCTTCTTTTCCATCGGTGGTCGGCTGGATGAAGACGGCTAAAGGTAGGATGATCTTCAGGGGGGTAGTGTTAGGTTTATTTAAGGGGGGTTTGGGTTAGAGTAGGGGTGTGTGGGTGGTGAGTTTTAATGTTGGGGGGGTTGTATTTTTATTTTACAGGTAATTTTGTATTTCTTTTAGCTAGGTAGTTATTAAATAGTTAATAACTATTTAATAACTATTCTAACTAGCTAAAATAAATACAAAGTTACCTGTAAAATAAATATAAATCCTAAAATAGCTACAATGTAATTATTAATTACATTGTAGCTATCTTATGGTTTATTTTACAGGTAAGTATTTAGTTTTAAATAGGAATAATTTATTTAATTATAGTTTAGTGTTAGGTGTAATTGTAACTTAGGTTAGTTTTTATTTTACAGGTAAATTTCTCTTTATTTTAATATTTAAGTTAGGGGGGTGTTAGGGTTAGGGTTAGACTTAGGTTTAGGGGTTAATAATTTTATTATAGTGGCGGCGGTGTAGGGGGGGCAGGATAGGGGTTAATAAATTTATTATAGGTGGCTACGGTGTAGGGGGGGCAGATTAGGGGTTAATAAGTTTAATATAGGTGGCGACGGTGTAGGGGGGGCAGATTAGGGGTTAATAAGTTTAATATAGGTGGCGAGTGTGTAGGGGGGGCAGATTAGGGGTTAATAAGTTTAATATAGGTGGCGGCAGGGTCCAGAAGCGGCGGTTTAGGGGTTAAACAATTTATTTAGTTGCGGCGGGGTCCGGGATAGGCAGGATAGGGGTTAATACATTTATTATAGGTGCCGGCGGTATAGGGGGGGCAGAATAGGGGTTACTAGGTATAATGTAGGTGGCGGTTGGGTCCGGGAGCGGCGGTTTAGGGGTTAATACATTTATTATAGTTGCGGCAGGATCTAGAAGCGATGGTTTAGGGGTTAATAACTTTATTTAGTTGCGGGGGGATCTGGGGGCGCCGGTATAGGAGGTAGAACAGTGTAGTTTAGTGTGGGTGCTTAGTGACAGCTTATAAATAAAGCTGTAGAAAAGCCGAAGAGCAGCGAGATCGGATGAGTGATAACTATCACAGTCCGCTGCTCATCGCCACGTACTTGGTGTTGGACAGCTTTATTGATAACTTTGGCGAGCGTATTCAGGTCTGCAGCGGCGATGGTAGGCGAGCTTAGGCAGGCGTATTGGGGCCGGCGATGGCAGGTAAGTAGACACGTTGATAACTAGAGGCCCAAGGGTTCACATACTTTTTCCACCTGCACTGTGAATGTTTACATGGTGTGTTCAATAAAAACATGGCAACATTTCATTCTCTGTGTGTTATTAGTTTAAGCAGACTGTGATTGTCTGTTGTTGTGACTTAGTCTTAGATGATGATCAGAGCACATTTTATGACCAATTTGTGCAGAGATCCATATCATTCCAAAGGGTTCACTTGCTTTTTCTTGCAACTGTGTATTAGTATTCTTAAGGCATGTTATTAAAATATTAATATAAAATATTTAAAAAAAAAACATTAATTATATTATAACATACTATCGGCTAGATTTAGAGTTTGGCGTTAGCTGTCAAAACCAGCGTTAGAGGCTCCTAACGCTGGTTTTGGGCTACCGCTGGTATTTCAGTCAGTCAGGAAAGGGTCTAACGCTCACTTTCCAGCCGCGACTTTTCCATACCGCAGATCCCCTTACGTCAATTGCGTATCTTATCTTTTCAATGGGATCTTTCTAACGCCGGTATTTAGAGTCGTGGCTGAAGTGAGCGTTAGAAATCTAACGACAAAACTCCAGCCGCAGAAAAAAAACAGGAGTTAAGAGCTTTCTGGGCTAACGCCGGTTCATAAAGCTCTTAACTACTGTGCTCTAAAGTACACTAATACCCATAAACTACCTATGTACCCCTAAACCGAGGCCCCCCCCACATCGCCGCCACTCTATTAAAAATTTTTAACCCCTAATCTGCCGACCGCACACCGCCGCCAGCTATGTTATCCCTATGTACCCCTAATCTGCTGCCCCTAACATCGCCGACACCTACATAATATTTATTAACCCCTAATCTGCCGCCCCCGCTATCGCTGACACCTGCATATTTTTTTTAACCCCTAATCTGCCGCTCCGTACACCGCCGCAACCTACATTATACCTATGTACCCCTAATCTGCTGCCCCTAACACCGCCGACCCCTATATTATATTTATTAACCCCTAATCTGCCCCCCAACGTCGCCGCTACCTTACCTACAATTATTAACCCCTAATCTGCCGACCGGACCTCACGCTACTATAATAAAGTTATTAACCCCTAATCCGCCTCACTCCCGCCTCAATAACCCTATAATAAATAGTATTAACCCCTAATCTGCCCTCCCTAACCTCACCGACACCTAACTTCAAGTATTAACCCCTAATCTGCTGACCGGACCTCGCCAACACTATAATAAATGTTTTAACCCCTAAAGCTAAGTCTAACCCTAACACTAACATCCCCCTAAGTTAAATATAATTTAAATCTAACGAAATAAATTAACCCTTATTAAATAGATTATTCCTATTTAAAGCTAAATACCTGTAAAATAAACCCTAATATAGCTACAATATAAATTATAATTATATTGTAGCTATTTTAGGATTAATATTTATTTTACAGGCAACTTTGTATTTATTTTAACCAGGTAAAATAGCTATTAAATAGTTAAGAACTATTTAGTAGTTACCTAGTTAAAATAATTACAAAATTACCTGGAAAATAAATCCTAACCTAAGTTACAATTAAACCTAACACTACACTATCATTAAATTAATTAAATAAAATACCTACAATTATCTACAATTAAACTTAACGCTACACTATCAATAAATTATTTAAATAAAATACCTACAATTATCTACAATTAAACCTAACACTACACTATCAATAAATTAATTAAATACAATACCTACAAATAAATACAATGAAATAAACTAACTAAAGTACAAAAAATAAAAAAGAACTAAGTTACAAAAAATAAAAAAATATTTACAAACATTAGAAAAATATTACAACAATTTTAAACTAATTACACCTACTCTAAGCCCCCTAATAAAATAACAAAGCCCCCCAAAATAAAAAAATGCCCTACCCTATTCTAAAATTAAAATAGAAAAGCTCTTTTACCTTACCAGCCCTTAAAAGGGCCCTTTGCGGGGCATGCCCCAAAGAATTCAGCTCTTTTGCCTGTAAAAAAAAAAAACATACAATACCCCCCCCCAACATTACAACCCACCACCCACATACCCCTAATCTAACCCAAACCCCCCTTAAAAACACCTAACACTAAGCCCCTGAAGATCTCCCTACCTTGTCTTCACCACACCGGGTCCCGATCTTTCCAGAAGAGCCTCCGAAATCTTCATCCAAGCCCAAGCGGGGGCTGAAGAGTGACGTCCATCCTCCGGCTGAAGTCTGGATCCAAGCGGCGGCTAAAGAATTCCATCTTCGGGCAGAAGTCTTCATCCTATCCGGGCAGAAGAGTCGATCCGGACCATCTTCATCCAAGCCGCATCTTCTCTGTTTTTCCATCCGATGACGGCTCCATCTTGAAGACCTCCGGCAAGGATCCATCCTCTTCTTGCAACGTCCTAAGTCCGAATGAAGGTTCCTTTAAATGACGTCATCCAAGATGGCGTCCCTCAAATTCCAATTGGAATTAAGGTAGGAAAATTCTGATTGGCTGATGGAATCAGCCAATCAGAATCAAGTTCAATCCGATTGGCTGATCCGATCAGCCAATCGGATTGAACTTGATTCTGATTCGCTGATGGAATCTTCCTACCTTAATGTCGATTGGCTGATAGAATCCTATCAGCCAATCGGAATTCGAGGGACGCCATCTTGGATGACATCATTTAAAGGAACCTTCATTCGGACTTAGGACGTCGCAAGAAGAGGATGGATCCGCGCCGGAGGTCTTCAAGATGTAGCCGGTCGTCATCGGATTGAAAAACAGAGAAGATGCGGCTTGGATGAAGATGTTTGCGGGTCCGGATTGACTCTTCTGCCCGGATAGGATGAAGACTTCTGCCCGAAGATGGAATTCTTTAGCCGCCGCTTGGATCCAGACTTCAGCCAGAGGATGGACGTCACTCTTCAGCCCCCGCTTGGTCTTGTATGAAGATTTCGGAGGCTCTTCTGGACAGATCGGGACCCGTGTGGTGAAGACAAGGTAGGGAGATCTTCAGGGACTTAGTGTTAGGTTTATTTAAGGGGGGTTTGGGTTAGATTAGGGGTATGTGGGTGGTGGGTTGTAATGTTAAGGGGGGGGTAATGTATGTGTTTTTTTTACAGGCAAAAGAGCTTAATTCTTTGGGGCATGCCCCACAAAGGGCCCTTTTCAGGGCTGGTAAGGTAAAAGAGCTTTTCTATTTTAATTTTAGAATAAGGTAGGGCATTTTTTTATTTTGGAGGTCTTTGTTATTTTATTAGGGGGCTTAGAGTAGGTGTAATTAGTTTAAAATTGTAATATTTTTCTAATGTTTGTAAATATTTTTTTATTTTTTGTAACTTAGTTCTTTTTTATTTTTTGTACTTTAGTTAGTTTATTTCATTGTATTTATTTGTAGGTATTGTATTTAATTAATTTATTGATAGTGTAGTGTTAGGTTTAATTGTAGATAATTGTAGGTATTTTATTTAAATAATTTATTGATAGTGTAGCGTTAAGTTTAATTGTAGATAATTGTAGGTATTTTATTTAATTAATTTAATGATAGTGTAGTGTTAGGTTTAATTGTAACTTAGGTTAGGATTTATTTTCCAGGTAATTTTGTAATTATTTTAACTAGGTAACTACTAAATAGTTCTTAACTTAAGGGGGGTTTGGGTTAGATTAGGGGTATGTGGGTGGTGGGTTGTAATGTTGGGGGGGGGGTATTGTATGTTTTTTTTTACAGGCAAAAGAGCTGAACTTCTTGGGGCATGCCCCGCAAAGGGCCCTGTTCAGGGTTGGTAAGGTAAAAGAGCTTTGAACTTTAGTAATTTAGAATAGGGTAGGGCATTTTTTTATTTTGGGGGGCTTTGTTATTTTATTAGGGGGCTTAGAGTAGGTGTAATTAGTTTAAAATTGTTGTAATATTTTTCTTATGTTTGTAAATATTTTTTTATTTTTTGTAACTTAGTTCTTTTTTATTTTTTGTACTTTAGTTAGTTTATTTAATTGTATTTATTTGTAGGTATTTTATTTAATTTATTGATTGATAGTGTAGTGTTAGGTTTAATTGTAGGGAATTGTAGGTATTTTATTTAATTAATTTATTGATAGTGTAGTGTTAGGTTTAATTGTAACTTAGGTTAGGATTTATTTTACAGGTAATTTTGTAATTATTTTAACTAGGTAACTATTAAATAGTTATTAACTATTTAATAGCTATTGTACCTGGTTAAAATAAATACAAAGTTGCCTGTAAAATAAACATTATTCCTAAAATAGCTACAATATAATTATTATTTATATTGTAGCTATATTAGGGTTTATTTTACAGGTAAATATTTAGCTTTAAATAGGAATAATTTATTTAATAAGAGTTAATTTATTTTGTTAGATTTAAATTATATTTAAGTTAGGGGGGTGTTAGTGTTAGGGTTAGACATTTATTAGAGTAGCGGTGAGGTCCGGTCGGCAGATTAGGGGTTAATTATTGTAGGTAGGTGGAGGCGACATTGGGGGCGGCAGATTAGGGGTTAATAAATATAATATAGGGGTCGGCGGTGTTAGGGGCAGCAGATTAGGGGTACATAGGGATAACGTAGGTTGCGGCGGTGTACGGAGCGGCAGATTAGGGGTTAATAATAATATGCAGGGGTCAGCGATAGCGGGGGCGGCAGATTAGGGGTTAATAAATATAATATAGGGGTCGGCGGGGGTTAGGGGCAGCAGATTAGGGGTATATAGCTATAATGTAGGTTGCGGCGGTGTACGGAGCGGCAGATTAGGGGTTAATAATAATATGCAGGGGTCAGCGATAGCGGGGGCGGCAGATTAGGGGTTAATAAATATAATATAGGGGTCGGCTGTGTTAGGGGCAGCAGATTAGGGGTACATAGGGATAACGTAGGTTGCGGCGGTGTACAGAGCGGCAGATTAGGGGTTAATAATAATATGCAGGGGTCAGCGATAGCAGGGGCGGCAGATTAGGGGTTAATAAATATAATATAGGGGTCGGCGGTGTTAGGGGCAGCAGATTAGGGGTTCATAGGGATAACGTAGGTTGCGGCGGTGTACGGAGCGGCAGATTAGGGGTTAATAATAAAATGCAGGGGTCAGCGATAGCGGGGGCGGCAGATTAGAGGTTAATAAGTGTAAGGTTAGGGGTGTTTAGACTCGGGGTACATGTTAGGGTGTTAGGTGCTGACTTAGGAAATGTTTCCCCATAGGAAACAATGGGGCTGCGTTAGGAGCTGAACGCTGCTTTTTTGCAGGTGTTAGGTTTTTTTTCAGCTCAAACAGCCCCATTGTTTCCTATGGGGGAATTGTGCACGAGCACGTTTTTGAAGCTGGCCGCATCCGTAAGCAACGCTGGTATTGAGAGTTGCAGTGGCGGTATATTATGCTATACGCTCCCTTTTTGGAGCCTAACGCAGCCCTTCTGTGAACTTTAAATACCAGCGGTATTTAAAAGGTGCGGGGAAAAAAAAGCATGCGTAGCTAACGCACCCCTTTGGCCGCAGAACTCTAAATCTAGCCGTATATATACTAAATAATCCATAGAATATGCCTATATTTTTTACAGTATGTTTAATAATTATTCATTTTTTAAATATTTTGTGTGTAATATTTCAATAACACACCTTAAGATTACTAAATTTTCATGTGCGCTAACTTGACCATGTTAAAATCTAAATCGCAAAGCACGATGAAAAAAATTAATATTTTACATTCCTATGTTCTTAACTTAGGCCTAGATTTGGAGTTTTGTCGGTAAGGACCCGCGTAGCTAACGCCGGCTTTTTTCTGTCCGCACCATAAAAATAATTCTGGTATTGAGAGTCCACATAAAGGCTGCGTTAGGCTCCAAAAAAGGAGCGTAGAGCATTTTTAACGCAGCTTCAACTCTCAATACCAGAGTTGCTTATGCAAGCGGCCAGCCTCAAAAATGTGCTCGTGCACGATTCCCCCATAGAAAACAATGGGGCTGTTTGAGCTGAAAAAAAACCTAACACCTGCAAAAAAGCCGCGTTCAGCTCTTAACGCAGCTCCATTGTTTGCTATGCGGAAACACCTCCTAAGTCTGCACCTAACACTCTAACATATATCCCGAGTCTAAACACCCCTAACCTTACACTTATTAACCCCTAATCTGCCGTCCCCGCTATCGCTGACACCTGCATTTTATTTTTAACCCCTAATCTGCCGCTCCGTAAACCGCTGCTACTTACATTATCCTTATGTACCCCTAATCTGCTGCCCCTAACACCGCCGACCCCTATATTATATTTATTAACCCCTAATCTGCCCCCCACAATGTCGCCTCCACCTGCCTACACTTATTAACCCCTAATCTGCCGACCGGACCGCACCGCTATTATTATAAAGTTATTAACCCCTAATCCGCCTCACTAACCCTATAATAAATAGTATTAACCCCTAATCTGCCCTCCCTAACATCGCCGACACCTAACTTCAAACATTAACCCCTAATCTGCCGACCGGAGCTCACCGCTATTCTAATAAATGTATTAACCCCTAAAGCTAAGTCTAACCCTAACACTAACACCCCCCTAAATTAAATATAATTTTATTCTAACAAAATAAATTAACTCTTATTAAATAAATTATTCCTTTTTAAAAGCTAAATACTTACCTGTAAAATAAATCCTAATATAGCTACAATATAAATTATAATTACATTGTAGCTATTTTAGGATTAATATTTATTTTACAGGCAACCTTGTAATTATTTTAACCAGGTACAATAGCTATTAAATAATTAAGAACTATTTAATAGTTACCTAGTTAAAATAATTACAAAATTACCTGTAAAATAAATCCTAACCTAAGTTACAATTAAACCTAACACTATACTATCATTAAATTAATTAAATAAAATACCTACAATTACCTACAATTAAACCTAACACTACACTATCAATACATTAATTAAATACAATACCTACAAATAAATACATTTAAATAAACTAACTAAAGTACAAAAAATAAAAAAGAACTAAGTTACAAAAAATAAAAAAATATTTACAAACATAAGAAAAATATTACAACAATTTTAAACTAATTACACCTACTCTAAGCCCCCTAATAAAATAACAAAGCCCCCCCAAAATAAAAAAATGCCCTACCCTATTCTAAATTACTAAAGTTCAAAGCTCTTTTACCTTACCAACCCTGAACAGGGCCCTTTGCGGGGCATGCCCCAAGAAGTTCAGCTCTTTTGCCTGTAAAAAAAAACATACAATACCCCCCCCAACATTACAACCCACCACCCACATACCCCTAATCTAACCCAAACCCCCCTTAAATAAACCTAACACTAAGCCCCTGAAGATCTTCCTACCTTGTCTTCACCCTGCCAGGTTCACCGATCGGTCCAGAAGAGCTCCTCCGATGTCCTGATCCAAGCCCAAGCGGGGGGCTGAAGAGGTCCATGATCCGGCTGAAGTCATCATCCAAGCGGGAGCTGAAGAGGTCCATGATCCGGCTGAAGTCTTCATCCAAGCGGGGCAGAAGAGGTCTTCCATCCGATTGAAGTCTTCATCCAAGCGGGATCTTCTATGGTCATCCATCCGGAGCGGAGCGGCAGGATCCTGAAGACCTCCGACGCAGAACATCCATCCTGGCCGACGACTGAACGACGAATGACGGTTCCTTTAAATGACGTCACCCAAGATGGCGTCCCTCGAATTCCGATTGGCTGATAGGATTCTATCAGCCAATCGGAATTAAGGTAGGAATATTCTGATTGGCTGATGGAATCAGCCAATCAGAATCAAGTTCAATCCGATTGGCTGATTGTTAGGTTTAATTGTAGATAATTATAGGTATTTTATTTAATTAATTTATTGATAGTGTAGTGGTAGGTTTAATTGTAACTTAGGTTAGGATTTATTTTACAGGTAAATTTGTAATTATTTTAACTATTTTAGCTATTAAATAGTTCTTAACTATTAAATAGCTATTGTACCTGGTTAAAATAAATACAAAGTTACCTGTAAAATACATATTAATCCTAAAATAGCTACAATGTAATTATAATTTATATTGTAGCTATATTAGGATTTATTTTACAGGTAAGTATTTAGCTTTAAATAGGAATAATTTATTTAATAAGAGTTAATTAATTTCGTTAGATTAAAATTATATTTAACTTAGGGGGGTGTTAGTGTTAGGGTTAGACTTAGCTTTAGGGGTTAATACATTTATTAGAATAGCGGTGAGCTCCAGTCGGCAGATTAGTGGTTAATAATTGAAGTTAGGTGTCGGCGATGTTAGGGAGGGCAGATTAGGGGTTAATACTATTTATTATAGGGTTAGTGAGGCGGATTAGGGGTTAATAACTTTATTATAGTAGCGGTGCGGTCCGCTCGGCAGATTAGGGGTTAATAAGTGTAGGCAGGTGGAGGCGACGTTGAGGGGGGCAGATTAGGGGTTAATATATATAATATAGGGGTCGGCGGTGTTAGGGGCAGCAGATTAGGGGTACATAAGTATAACATAGGTGGCGGCGCTTTGCGGTTGGCAGATTAGGGGTTAATTATTGTAGGTAGCTGGCTGCGACGTTGTGGGGGGCAGGTTAGGGGTTAATAAATATAATATAGGGGTCGGCGGTGTTAGGGGCAGCAGATTAGGGGTACATAAGTATAACGTAGGTGGCGGTCGGCAGATTAGGGGTTAAAAAAATTTAATCGAGTGTCGGCGATGTGGGGGGACCTTGGTTTAGGGGTACATAGGTAGTTTATGGGTGTTAGTGTACTTTAGAGTACAGTAGTTAAGAGCTTTATGAACCGGCGTTAGCCCAGAAAGCTCTTAACTACTGACTTTTTTCCTGCGGCTGGAGTTTTGTCGTTAGATGTCTAACGCTCACTTCAGACAGGACTCTAAATACCGAGGTTAGAAAAATACCATTGAAAAGATAGGATACGCAATTGACGTAAGGGGATCTGCGGTATGGAAAAGTCGCGGCTGAAAAGTGAGCGTTAGACCCTATTTTGAGTGACTCCAAATACCGGAGGTAGCCTAAAACCAGCGTTAGGAGCCTCTAACGCTGGTTTTCACGGCTAACGCCAAACTCCAAATCTAGGCCTTAGAAAATAATGTACTTCTATATAGATTTCTAAATATATATATATACTTAATACTGTTCATTTAAAATACATATCTATACCAATATATATATATATATAGGTATAGGTATATACAGATATATATAGAAGTATGTATTTACAATAAAAAGGACATTATCCGGTAAAGAACATTGGAATGTGAAATATGTAAAGTAAATATACAGTAAAACATATAAATATTTAAATACATATGCACACACATATAAACACAAATAAATATATACATATACATATTTAGACATGTGTATGTGTGTATCTCTATGTTAAATCCCTTTTCTTTCATGTAATTGGCAAGAGTCCATGAGATAGTAACGTATGGGATATACAATCCTACCGGGAGGGGCAAAGTTTCCCAAACCTCAAAATGCCTATAAATACACCCCTCACCACACCCACAATTCAGTTTTACAAACTTTGCCTCCTTATGGAGGTGGTGAAGTAAGTTTGTGCTTGATGTTCATCTGTGATATGCGCTTCTCATCATTTTGAAGCCTGATTCCTCTCAGACTACAGTGAATGTCAGAGGGATGTGAAGAGAGTATTGCCTATTGATTTTATTGTTTTCCTCGCAGGAAATCTTTTCAAAGGTTCTCTGTTATCGGTCGTAGTGTTTCATCTCCTACCTCCCTTTTTAGATCGACGATATACTCTCATATTCCATTACCTCTACTGTTACTGTTTCAGTACTGGTTTGGCTATCTGCTATATGTGGATGGGTGTCTTTCAGTAAGTATGTTTTCATTACTTAAGACACTCTCAGCTATGGTTTGGCACTTTATGTTTTATTATAAAGTTCTAAATATATGTATTGTACTTATATTTGCCATGAGTCAGGTTTATGTATATTTCCTTTTGCCGACTATCAGTTTCAAAATTGGGAAAAACATTTTTAGGAAGTTATTTTTTCTTACCTGGGGTATAGTCTTTTTCTTTAAATTGACTATTTTTCATTTAATTTTCACAGGCAAAATTAGGCTCACAAGGTCGCAAAATGCTGATATTTATTGCGTCATTCTTGGCGCAAGAATTTTTTTGCCGCAAAGGTACATTCCGTTTCACAAATTTGTCATTTCTGGCATCTTAGTTGATGCCAGGTTTCCTTGCACAAGGTTGCGTCTGCCATGATGCGAGTTGCGTCATTTCCAGATGTTGTTAGCGCCAAAAAATTTAATTTTGCATTGTGCGTCATACTTGGCGCCAAATAATTTAATTATTTTAACCCCACTTCCTATATGCCTCTTGCTTTTTTTCTATGCTCAGAGGGCTATGCTGTTTGCATTTTGTTCCCAAAATTTATAATTTTGCTTTATATGTTGTTGTTTTTTCTCTTACATTTCCAAGATGTCTCAATCTGATCCTGTCTCAGAAACCACTGTTGGAACCCTGCTGCTGATAACAGTTCAACCAAAGATAAGTGTATCTGTTGTAAGTTAGTGGAGATTATATCTCCAGCTGTGGTATGTAACAGTTGTCATGATAAGCTTTTACATGCAGAGAGTGTATCCATCAGTACTAGTACAATGCCTGTTGTTCCTACAACATCTAATGTACATGATATCCCTGTGAATATAAAAGATTTTATTGCAATTTAGAAGGCTGCTATTTTGCCTTCTAATAAACGTAAAAGGTCTTTTAAAACTTCTCATAAAGTTGATGAAATTTGAAATGACCGACAACATACTGTATTTTCCTCCTCTGATTCAGAATATCCTACCTCAGATATTGAAACTGACAAATCTACTTTTCTCTTTAAGATGGAGTATATTCGTTCCTTGTTAAAGAGGTGTTGATTATTTTGGATATTGAGGAAACTAGTCCAATTGATACTTAAACTAGTAAATATTTACATTCTATTTATAAACCTCCTGTGGTTACTTCAGAGGTTTTTCCAGTTCCTGATGTTATTTATGATACGATTTAAAAGGAATAGAATAGGCCTGGTACTTCTTTTTCCTTCTTCTTGGTTTAAAAAGTTGTAGCCTTTGCCAACAGTTAGAATGGAGTTTTGGGAAAAAATCCCCAAAGTTAATGGGGCTATTACTGCTCTTACCTAACATGCTACTATCCCTATGGAAGATAGTACTTCCTTTAAGGATCCTTTAGATAGGAAACTTGAATCTTATCTAAGGAAAGCTTATTTATATTATGGCTATCTTCTCAAGTCTGCCATTTCTATGACTGATGTTGCAGCTGCATCAACTTTTTGGTTGGAAAGTTTAGCGCAACAGAAAACAGATCCTTATTGTCTAGCATTATTCGCTTGCTTCATCATGCTAATCATTTTATCTGTGATGCCATTTTTTGATATCATCAAAATTGATGTTAGGGCTTTGTGGCTCAGATATTGGAATACTGACATGGTATTTAAGTCTAGATTACTATCTCTTTCTTTCTGAGGTAACAATTTATTTGGTCCAAGCCGTTTAAGAAACCAAAGCCAGTCCCCAAGTCTGCATGAAGGTACAGGCCTCATTCCAGCTCAGCTGGTGAGGACATATTAAACTTTTTTCCAAAACATTTGGACAGATTTTGTTCAAAATCAATGGATTCAGAGTTTTTTCTCTCAAGGGTATTGAATTGGATTCAGAGTAAGACCTCCTGTAAGAAGATTCTTTCTCTCACGCGTCCCAGCAAATCCAGTGAAGGTTCAGGTTTTTCTGAAGTGTGTTTCAGATCTAGAGCTTTCAGGGGTAATCATATCAGTTCTGTTCAGGAACATGGTTTGGGGTTTTATTCAAATCTATTCATTGTCCCAAAGAAAGAATTCATTCAGACCAGTTCTGGATCTGAACATTTTAAATCTCTCAAGAATCAATTAGTGTTGTTTCTTCAAAGACATAGTTAGAGAATCAATTTACCAAAATGTTTCTTGATTCCTCAGACAAGGGTCACCTTTTTAGGTTTCCAGATAGATTCAGTGTCTATGACTCTGTCTCTAACAGACAAGTGACAAATTAAATTGGTTTCAGCTTGTCAGAACCTTCAGTCTCAATTTTTCCCTTCAGTAGCTATGTGCATGGAAATTTTAGGTTTCATGACTGCAGCATTGGACGTGATCTCCTTTGCTCGTCTTCATATGATACCTCTCCAGCTTTGTATGCTGATTTAATGGTGCAGGGATTATATAAATATATCATATTTAATATCCTTAAATCCCAATGTTCGACTTTCTCTGTCTTGGTGGTTAGATCACCATTGTATAGTTTAAGGGGCCACCTTTGTTCGACCAACCTGGACTGTAATCACAACAGATGGAAGTCTTTCAGGTTGGGGAGCTGTCTGGGGATCTCTGACAGCACAAGGGGTTTGGAAATCTCAAGAGGTGTAATTACCAATAAATATTTTAGAACTCAGTGCTATTTTCAGGGCTCTTCAGGTTTGGCTTCTGTTGAAGAGAGAACCATTCATTTGTTTTCAGACAGACAATATCACAACTGTGGCATATGTCAATGATCAGGGTGGGACTTACAGTGCCCTAGAAATGAAAGAAGTATTGTTGATACTTTCTTGGGTGGAATCCAGCTCTTGTCTAATTTTTTTGGTACATATCCCAGGTGTAGACAATTGGGAAGTGGATAATCTCAGTCGTTAGATTATACATCCAGGGAGTGGTCGCTCCATCCAGATATGTTTTTCCATCTAAACAAGAGACTTCACAGGTACCTATCCAGGTCCAGATATTCTCAGGTGGAGTTGGTGCATGCGTTAGCAGTTCCTTGGTTTTACCAACCTGCTTATATCTTCCCGCCTCTAGTTCTTCTTCCAAGAGTGGTTTCCAAGATCATCATGGAGCGATCGTTTGTATTTCTGGTAGCACCAGCATGGCCTAACAGGTTCTGGTATGTGGATCTTGTCCGGATGTCCAGTTGCCATCCTTGGCCACTTCCTTTAAGACCAGACCTTCTGTCTCAAGGGCCTTTTTTCCATCAGGATCTCAAATCATTAAATTTGAAGATATGGAAATTGAACACTTACTGCTTAGTCATAGAGGTTTCTCTGACTCAGTGATTAATACTATGTTACAGGCTCGTAAATCTGTCTCTAGGAAGATTTATTATCGAGTCTGGAAAACTTATATTTCATGGTGTTCTTCTCATAAATTCTCCTGGCATTCTTTTATAATTCATTGAATTTTAAAGTTTCTTCAGAATGGTTTGGATAAAGGTGTGTCTGCAAGTTCCTTGAAGGGACAAATCTCTGCTCTTTCTGTTTTGTTTCCAAGAAAGATTGCTAAGCTTCCTGATATTCACTGTTTTGTTCAGGCATTGGTTCGCATCAAGCCTGTCATAAAAATACATTTCTCCTCCTTGGAGTCTTAATTTGCTTTTGAAGGCTTTACAGGCTCCTCCTTTTGAGCCTATGCATTCCTTGGATATTAAACTACTTTCTTGGAAAATGTTGTTCCTTTTGGCTATCTCCTCTACTAGAAGAGTTTCCGAATTATCTGCTCTTTTCTGTGATTCTCCTTTTCTGATTTTTCATCAGGATAAGGCAGTTTTGCAGACCTCATTTAAATTCCTACTTAAGGTTGTGAATTCTAACAACATTAATAAGGAAATTGTTGCCCCCTCTTTGTGTGCTAATCCTAAGAATTCTTTGGAGAGATCCTTACATTCTCTGGATGTTGTAAGAGCTTTGAAATATTATGTTGAAGCTACTAAATATTTCTGGAAGACTTTTAGTCTATTAGTTGTCTTTTCTGGTTATAGGAATGGTCAGAAAGCTTCTGCCATTTCCTTGGCATCTTGGTTAAAGCTTTTGATTCATCAGGCTTATTTGGAGTCAGGTCAGGCCCCGCCTCAGAGAATCACAGCTCATTCTACTAGATCAGTCTCCACTTCATGGGCTTTTAAGAATGAAGCTTCAGTTGATCAGATTTGCAAAGCAGCAACTTGGTCTTCTTTGCATACATTTACTAAGTTCTACAGTTTTGATGTATTTTCCTCTTCAGAAGCAGTTTTTGGTAGAAACGTTCTTCAGGCAGCTGTTTCAGTTTGATTCCTCTGCTTATGTTTTAAGTTTTTCTTTGCATTTATGAGAAAAACTTATTCTTTTGGGTGTGGATTTTATTTTTTCAGTGGAAAATGGCTGTTTTTATTTTTATCCCTCCCTCTCAACTGACTCTTCTGTGGAGTTCCACATCTTGGGTATTGCTATCCCATATGTCACTAGCTCATAGACTCTTGCCAATTACAAGAACTTACCTGATAAATTAATTTCTTTCATATTGGCATGAGTCCATGAGACCCACCCTTTTTATGGTGGTTATGATTTTTTTGTATAAAGCACAATTATATTTCCAGTTTCTTTTTGATGCTTTTTACTCCTTTTTATATCACCCCACTACTTGGCTATTCATTAAACTGAATTGTGGGTGTGGTGAGGGGTGTATTTATAGGCATTTTGAGGTTTGGGAAACTTTGCCCCACCTGGTAGGATTGTATATCCCATACGTCACTAGCTTATGGACTCTTGCCAATATGAAAGAAATTAATTTATCAGGTAGGTTCTTACATAAATTATGTTTCTATGCCTATTTTTTTCTAATGTCTGTGACCTTGTATCTTTAATGCAATATTTTTTTACAATCATTTTTTATCAGTAAGTGTTATTAAGAGTGTAACTGTACTTTTAACTGTATTTTTTATGCTTTTTGAGCCACATTTTTGTCTCTTGTAACAGTTAACCAGAGCTCTGAAGACACGCTAACCTTGCACAGGTTCATTTTGATTGTGCTCAAGCGAACGCTTTTACTTTCAACTCTTTATACACTCGCTACTCGTAATCCAGCCCTTAATGAGTATTAATGCCTTTTTATTTATGTATTAATTTATTTTAAATGATATTGAGTGATGTTGAATGTTAATCTTAGAGTCAATTACAGGGAGTGCAGAATTATTAGGCAAGTTGTATTTTTGAGGATTAATTTTATTATTGAACAACAACCATGTTCTCAATGAACCCAAAAAACTCATTAATATTAAAGCTGAATAGTTTTGGGAGTAGTTTTTAGTTTGTTTTTAGTTATAGCTATTTTAGGGGGATATCTGTGTGTGCAGGTGACTATTACTGTGCATAATTATTAGGCAACTTAACAAAAAACAAATATATACCCATTTCAATTATTTATTTTTACCAGTGAAACCAAAATAACATCTCAACATTCACAAATATACATTTCTGACATTCAAAAACAAAACAAAAACAAATCAGTGACCAATATAGCCACCTTTCTTTGCAAGGACACTCAAAAGCCTGCCATCCATGGATTCTGTCAGTGTTTTGATCTGTTCACCATCAACATTGCGTGCAGCAGCAACCACATCCTCCCAGACACTGTTCAGAGAGGTGTACTGTTTTCCCTCCTTGTAAATCTCACATTTGATGATGGACCACAGGTTCTCAATGGGGTTCAGATCAGGTGAACAAGGAGGCCATGTCATTAGATTTTCTTCTTTTATACCCTTTCTTGCCAGCCACGCTGTGGAGTACTTGGACGCGTGTGATGGAGCATTGTCCTGCATGAAAATCATGTTTTTCTTGAAGGATGCAGACTTCTTCCTGTACCACTACTTGAAGAAGATGTCTTCCAGAAACTGGCAGTAGGACTGGGAGTTGAGCTTGACTCCATCCTCAACCCGAAAAGGCCCCACAAGCTCATCTTTGATGATACCAGCCCAAACCAGTACTCCACCTCCACCTTGCTGGCGTCTGAGTCGGACTGGAGCTCTCTGCCCTTTACCAATCCAGCCACGGGCCCATCCATCTGGCCCATCAAGACTCACTCTCATTTCATCAGTCCATAAAACCTTAGAAAAATCAGTCTTGAGATATTTCTTGGCCCAGTCTTGACGTTTCAGCTTGTGTGTATTGTTCAGTGGTGGTCGTCTTTCAGCCTTTCTTACCTTGGCCATGTCTCTGAGTATTGCACACCTTGTGCTTTTGGGCACTCCAGTGATGTTGCAGCTCTGAAATATGGCCAAACTGGTGGCAAGTGGCATCTTGGCAGCTGCACGCTTGACTTTTCTCAGTTCATGGGCAGTTATTTTGTGCCTTGGTTTTTCCACACGCTTCTTGCGACCCTGTTGACTATTTTGAATGAAACGCTTGATTGTTCGATGATCACGCTTCAGAAGCTTTGCAATTTTAAGAGTGCTGCATCCCTCTGCAAGATATCTCACTATTTTTGACTTTTCTGAGCCTGTCAAGTCCTTCTTTTGACCCATTTTGCCAAAGGAAAGGAAGTTGCCTAATAATTATGCACACCTGATATAGGGTGTTGATGTCATTAGACCACACCCCTTCTCATTACAGAGATGCACATCACCTAATATGCTTAATTGGTAGTAGGCTTTCGAGCCTATACAGCTTGGAGTAAGACAACATGCATAAAGAGGATGATGTGGTCAAAATACTCATTTGCCTAATAATTCTGCACTCCCTGTAAAAGAGTTGAGGTTTAAGTGATCTTACAAAACATTAAGGCTCACACCTCATATGTTGGGTACAGGTGTTATGAAAACTTGATGCCTGTATTTTAAACCACCAAAGTGAATGCCCATTTATCAAATCACAGACAAACAGGGTTGTCTGCTTGGGCACCCTTCCACCTATGATTGCAGACAAGTTATGCTGCACAAGGAAATACTCTACTGCCTGCATTTAACATTGCACAAGCACCACCCCCTGTTGGTTCACAATAGGAAAAGGGAGTGTATGTTACTCTGAGCTAACAGAGAGATTAAGAGCAAGCAGGGTTGCATGAGTAAACTTGCTCCCCCAGGGCTTTAAAGCAGCTTCCACTGCTTAATAAATAGAGCCCTTTTAATAAATCCTATAATATAAAAAGGGAAGTGTGTTTGTCCGATGCTGTCATGTGAAGTAGAGTCTACACAAGGACAAACACACCTGGCTTTCAACAGACTGACCTGGCATCTGGGGCCGACCAGGTGTGAGGGGGGCATGATGCGGGCGGGACCAGGTGTGAAGCAGTACGGGGCTGGAAGTGACGTGGGCGGGGCCGGGTGTGACATGGGCAGGGGCAGGCGGGGCCATGCAGACAAGAGAGAGCTCAAACGAGGGGGGATAGAGAGAGAGCAAAATAGGGGGGATAGAGAGAGCAAAAGAGATGGAGAGAGACAGCAAAAGAGAGGTGGGAGGGAGAGCAAAAGAAAGGGGAGAGAGGGAGCAAAATAGGGGAGATAGACAGCAAAAGAGAGGGGGAGAAAGGGGAGGGAGAGCGCAAAAGAGAGGGGAGAGAGCAAAAGAGGTGAGAGGGAGACAGAGAGAGAGAGCACAAAAGAGAGAGGGGGAGAGAGGGGGAGAGAGAGAACAAAAGAGAGGGGAGAGAGAAAGCAAAAGAGAGGGGGGAGAGAGCAAAAGAGAGGGGGAAAGAGAGGGGGTAGTAAGAGAGAGAGATCAAAAGAGAGGGGAAAAGAGAGAGCATAAGTGAGGGGGAGAGAAAGCAAATGAGGGAGAGAGAGAAAGAGCAAAAGAAAGGGGGAGAGAGACAGCAAAAGAGAGGGGGGAAAGAGCAAAAGAAAGGGGAGAGAGAGCACAAGAGGGGGGATTGATAGAGAGAGCAAAAGAGGGGGGATAGAGAGAGCAAAATAGAGGGGGAGAGATAGAGCAAAAGAGGGGGGGAAAGAGAGAGCAAAAGAGGGGGGATAGAGAGAGCAAAAGGGGGGATAGAGAGAGCAAAAGAGGGGGGATAGAGAGAGCAAAAGAGAGGGAGAGAGACAGCAAAAGAGAGGGGATGAGAGAGCAAAAGAGATAGGGAGAGAGAGCGAGAGCAAAAGAGAGGGGGAGAGCGCAAAAGAGAAGGGGGAGAGCGCAAAAGAGAGGGGAAGAGAGAGGGCAAAAGAGAGGGAGGAAAAGAGAGGGGGGAGATAGAGAGCAAAAGAGAAAGGAGAGGGAGGAAAAGAGAGGGGAGAGAGAGCAAAAGAGAGGGAGAGAGATAGCAAAAGAGAGGGGGGAGAAAACAAAAGAGGGGAGAGAGTGTGCAAAAGAAAGGGGGGAAAAGAGAGGGGGAGAGAGAGAGAGCAAAAAAAAGGGGCGATAGAGCAAAAGAGAGGGAGGGAGAGCACAAAAGAGAGGGGAGAGAAAGCACAAAAGAGGGGGTAAAGAGAGGGGGAGAGAGAGAGCAAAAGAGAGGGGAGGGAGAGAGCAACAGAGAGGGGGAGAGAGAGAGCATAAGAGAGGAGGGAGAGAGCAAAGGAGAGAGGGAAAGAAAGAGCATAAGAGAGGGGGAGAGAGACAGCAAAAGAGAGGGGGGGAGAGAGCAAAAGAAAGGGGAGAAAGAGAGCAAAAGAAAGGGGAGAAAGAGAGCAAAAGAGAGGGGATAGAGAGCAAAAGAGGGGGAATAGAGAAGGCAAAAGAGAGGGGGGAGAGGGAGAGAGTAAAAGAAAGGGGAGGAGAAGAGAGAGAGCAAAAGAGGGTGGATAGAGAGAGCAAAAGATAGGGAGAGAGACATCAAAAGAGAGGGGGAGATACAGCAAAAGAGAGAGAGAGAGCAAACAAGAGGGGGAGATAGAGAGAGAGCAAAAGAGAGGGGGGAGAGCGCAAAAGAGAGGGGAAGAGAGAGCAGAAAAGAGAGGGAGGAGAGAGAGCAAAAGAGAGGGGGGAGAGAGAGAGCAAAAGACAGGGGAGAGAGAGAGCAAAAGAGGAAGAGAGATAGAGCAAAAGAGAGGGGGGAGAGAGGGGGAGAGAGAGAGCGAAAGAGAGGGGAGAGAGAGAGCAAAAGAGAAGGGAGAGAGAG
Organism: Bombina bombina; assembly: GCF_027579735.1. Taxonomy (NCBI): domain Eukaryota; kingdom Metazoa; phylum Chordata; class Amphibia; order Anura; family Bombinatoridae; genus Bombina; species Bombina bombina. The sequence goes on along the minus strand of NC_069501.1, from coordinate 882,289,254 downwards.
CAAAAGAGAGGAGGAGAGAGAGCAAAAGAGAGGGGAGAGAGAGCAAAAGAGAGGGGGGAGAGCGCAAAAGAGGGGAGAGAGTGTGTAAAAGAAAGGGGGGAAAAGAGAGGGGGAGAGAGAGAGCAAAACAAAGGGGAGAGAAAGCAAAAGAGAGGGAGAGTGCAAAAGAGAGGGTAGAGAGAGAGAGGGGAGAGAGAGCACAAAAGAGGGGGTAAAGAGAGGGGGAGAGAGAGCAAAAGAGAGGGGAGAGAGAGAGAGCAACATAGAGGGGGAGAGAGAGCATAAGAGAGGAGGGAGAGAGAGAGAGCAAAAGAGAGAGGGAAAGAAAGAGCAAAAGAGAGGGGGAGAGAGACAGCAAAAAAGAGCGGGGAAAGAGAGCAAAAGAAAGGGGAGAGAGAGAGCAAAAGAGAGGGGATAGAGAGCAATAGGGGGGGATAGAGAAAGCAAAAGAGAGGGGGGAGAGAGAGAGAGCAAAAGAGAGGGGGGATAGAGAGAGCAAAAATAAGGGGGGGAGAGAGAGAGCAAAATAGACAGAGGAGAGAGAGAGCAAAAGAGAGAGGGGACAGAGAGAGAGCAAAATAGGGGGGATAGAGAGAGCAAAAGAGAGGGAGAGAGACAACAAAAGAGAGGGGGAGAGAGCAAAATAAAGGGGAGAGGGAGAGAGACAGCACAAAAGAGAGGGGAGAGAGAGAGCGCAAAAGAGAGGGGGGAGCGCAAAATACAGGGAGGAAAAGAGAGGGGGAGAGGGAGAGCAAAAGAGAGGGGGGTATAGAGAGAAAAAGAGAGGGGGAAAGAGAGCAAAATAGAGAGAGGAAGAGAGAGAGAGCAGAATAGAGGGGGAGAGAGAGAGCAAAAGAGAGGGGGGATAGAGAGAGAGCAAGGGGTGGAACTGCTGTACTGCCAAAAAATGGCCCGTGTACACTGGCTTTAGGACTAGTAATGAATAAAGCAGGCCAAAAAGCTTACATTCTACCAGAGCAGCACAGTGGAAGTGACAGCAAAAAAGTTTTTATTTAAATATCAATAGACAAACAGAACGGCAACGTTTCGGGATGCTATCCCTTATTCATGCCATGCCAGACTAACAAACATTACTCACTTATATACCTACTTGCCACTAGGTGGTGCTCACAGTCATTTTACATATTAAATCCTTCAGTACTTATATAACTGTGTGCAAAAAACATTATTTACATAATTTCAAAGGAAAATTAAGTACATAAATAATTTCTATTTACATAAAACAGAATGAATAATCAGACTTGGAGAATAATCATCTCTATAGCTCACAGAAAACTAAACTGTGTAAAATTCTACCAAATATTGAAACTAGGGTTACATAAAGACGGATAAGTCCCAGTCTCTATTTAACCCTATCGCCTCAAGGGACCCCAATTCCTAGATCCAGGACTCTCTCTGTTTAAGGCGAAGTTCCCTAAACCAATGTCAGCTTTCAAAAGGAACATGAACATCCAGAATAAACTTGTAAGAGCTGATGTAGGTTCTGGCTCTAAAACAGACCCTTGCTATATCACTTCAAAAAATCAAGGATGCTTCCCATGTTTAGGATATTCATGCTGTGGGAACATGACTAAAGGCCCTATTTTTTATCACCCCCATACTGGGAAGAAATATCACATAAAAGGCTGTTTTACATGTTTAACAACCTACATAATCTATATGATTAAATGCCCGTGTGGAAGTGTGTACTTCTACAAGATCTGCTAAAGACAGAATTATAGAGATAAAAGCAATATACACATGGGTAATATGAAGGCACCACTAGCCAGTCATTTTCTGAAAGCAGGCCACTCAATCAGTCAGCTCAAATTTCAAATTATTGATCATATTGATATATCACGTAGAGGGGGAGACAGGGAACTTCGCCTGAAACAGAGAGAGTCCTTCTGGATCTATGAATTGGGGTCCCTTGAGCCGAAAGGGTTAAATAGAGACTGGGACTTATCAGTCTTTATGTAACCCTAGTTTCAATATTTTGTTTTATGTAAATAGAAATTACTTATGTACTTAATTTTCCTTTGAAATTATGTAAATAATGTTTTTTGCACACAGTTGTATAAGTACTGAAGGAGTTAATATGTAAAATGACTGTGAGCGCCACCTAATGGCAAGTAGGTATATAAGTGAGTAATGTTTGTTAGTCTGGCATGAATAAGGGATAGCATCCCGAAACGTTGCCGTTCTGTTTGTCTATTGATATTTAAATAAATACTTTTTTGCTGTCACTTCCACTGTGCGGTTTTGATATATTGTTCTGGGGTATGTGGTAGTGGCCCTGAAGTGACGTGCATTCTGTTTTGAGTGCTGGGATTCTTTGGACTTTTATTCTACCAGAGCAACCTGTGTTACTTATTTAACAATAGGTATCTTATAGAATGTGAGGTTAGATTAGATGTTTGCATTTGTTTTCAGACCATATTAATTGCAATTATCTATAAATAATAAAAAAATTGCCTTTTGAGAAAAAAAATAAACAATTTAATGTATGTCAGAAAAATATAAGTTGATTTGTTTGTGTAGTTAAAATCAATACTCTAAAGGTGTAAAGTGCTTTTCTGTTAGTGGGAAAGGCTCCAAAATGTTCAAATGTATACTGTTTAGGCAGAATAGGCTTTCTTAGAAGAAGAGGGGATTCCCTTATAATAAAACCAGGGAGGGCGAGGGTTAGTGAGCACACATGCAGGTCCCCCCTATCATAATATGTACGTACAAGGAGGCAGTGCCTGGTGCCAAGGTAAGTAAACTAGAGAAAAAGAGAAAAGAAAGCACTATTATGGCACACTTTAACTATATGTGGATAATGTGTTCAGTCAAAATAAGAGGAAGGGAAGACAGGGATAATTAATTAAAACTTCCCTTTTACTAGTATTATCTGCTCTCTGAGTGTGTCACCAATAACTATTGACTCTCCAAACGGTAGGGCATATATATAGTCTAAGAAGAGATGGTGATTTCTAAACAGGTAATAAAGGGATACAAATACAGACATCAAATTACCATTAATTCTATACCTTATTACCTGAGTACACCACCTAATATGGGAATAACTAAGTCTGCATGTATGAACACTTATAAAAGGACAGAGAAGAGTATGATACAGTGTGGTGATTGGTATAACTATAGGAACAATGAGGTCATATATCCTCCAATATTGCATAAAAATCTCAATGATTACTGAGCTTGACATTCAGACTCAATGAGAATAATGTATTGTTACGTGTTTCTCGAACAGGAGGATACATATATAGATAGTTTATACTAACAGGATCTAATTAGAACAACCAAGGTAGGTTGGGTAATACACTAAAATATCTTACTTACTTGTGAACTTAAGCCTGAAGTATCACAGTCTAAATGACTGTGAAGATACCAGTTAATACATCTTAGAAAGGAAGCTATGTAGCTGATTCTATAAGTGTCTATAAATCTACATTCACAAGTTCTAATTGAGGTAACCAGGATAGACTGGGTTGGAACTTAAGATATCGTACTCCCTTGTTAGACTTAAAATTGGGAAAGTCACAGCCAAAAAATGACTGTGAAAATATCTATTAATACTGTTATAGTGAAGGAAACTATACAGCTAGTTCTATGAGTCTATGAGTATAGTTAAGAATTCCATCTGTTCGTATCGCAGCTCTAATAGCTGGATATTACCTTTTAATACCGTATGAGATACTAGCCGAGGCTAGAACAGTAGCAATAGGAGCGAAAGCGGGCTAAGTAACCCAACTAGACAAAAGTAAAATGCAAGAACAGTACCGCGTATAAATTACAACGGTTTAGGAGAGATTAACTATAAATAAACACACAACTCGCAAATGATTGGCTAATGTCAGTATAAAGGAACGAGGTTGGCTTACGACCAGTGCCATTGATAAAGCAGTTGCGAAACGCATGTCAGGCGTTCGCACTGCTCCCTGTTGTGTGTATATTTATAGTTAATAATTATACAATTTTTTATATAAAAAACCCATATAATTTTCATATTGATAAAAAGGTTTTAAAAGGGTTGAAATTGATATGGTATATGGAGAGCTGTCTACATATGTTTATTCATATGTATTTATTTCTTTATATGTATAAATATATATGTGCACACATACATGCATATATACACATGTAAGGCTAGATTACAAGTGAAAGCAGTAATTACTGCTCTTGCTTGAACATTAACTAAAAAAGTAAAAAACAGGACTTTGCATTCACAATTTCACATTATCACCATTAACTTCAATGGAACAGCAAAGTTAAAAGAAAAAACTTTTTTAACCTTTACCCATCGCAATAGGCCCCCTAATCTAATAACCCCTAAATCACCACATCCCCCATCGCAAACTACCATGCGACTCTATTAACCCCTGAACTGCTACATCCCCATTACAAACTACCTTGCTACACTATTAACCCCAAAATCTTCACATTCCCCATCACAAACTATGCAGCTGCATTATTAGCTTCTAAATCGCAATAACCACTAGACTACATAAACCCTAAACCACCATTACCCCACCACAATAACCCCTACACTATTAACCCCTAAACTGCCATTAACCCCACCACAATAGCCCCAATGCTATTAAACCCTAACCCACCATTACCCCCACAGAAATAACCCCAACTCTATTAAACACCTAACAACTAACACCCCACAAGACCCCTAACCTAAGAACCCCTAAGTTACAAAGTTACAGAAAATAAAGACAGACATACACATAGATAGATAGATATATAGATAGATAGATAGATAGATAGATATAGATAAAAAAAAGATAATTTCCTTCTATGTGAAGAAAACTTTAATCTGGTCCAGAGTGTTTTATAATTTAACCTAGTTTAGTAGAGCTATACAGCTAAGTACAACAACATGTTTTTATAATCATATCATGGAAAACTTGAAAAAAAAGTTATGCTTAATGATTATGGCATTGTTGTCATTTAAGCTTTGACATATGTTATTTTTTAAATTCATGTAGACATTAGCAACAGCACCCAATAGAAAAAATAAAACATACACATGAGATATGTAACAAAGTGGCCTACATGAAAAAAATAAGCTGATATTGTAACAAATTCTGTTATCAAGAGACAAAGTCTGGAGAACAATTGTTTTAGGTTAAGGGCTCCTTTGGGAATGCCCTGATAAATATTTAAACACTGCAGTAATGTATGTTTAAAGTCCTGTAGTAAAGGTATACAAGTAAGAGCTATATATATATATATATATATATATATATATATATACATATATATATATAAATAATATTTTTCTAACTCCTTTATAACACTTATGGATGTTTAAAGATATAATAGGGGTAATAAGTACTGAGGAATGAATGTGATCCTGTTTATAACACATCCTATATTATAAAAGACAAGTGTTTGTCTGAAGCCGTCATGCGCAGTACAGACAAACACTTGGCCTTAGACAGCTGATCGCACGCGCACCCACCCGACAGCAGCGCGAGGACCTGGCAAGTGAAAGAGCCCAGCTGATCGCACGCGCAGGGGTGAATGACAGCAGCGCGAGGACCGGCAAGTGGAGGAGAGAGAGAGCTGATCGCACGCGCAGGGGTGAATGACAGCAGCGCGAGGACCGGCAAGTAGAGGAGAGAGAGCTGATCACACGCGCAGGGGTGAATGACAGCAGCGCGAGGACCGGCAAGTGGAGGAGAGAGAGAGAGAGAGAGAGAGAGAGAGAATATCTACCTGCTCCCCTGTAGGGTTATTTGTTATAAACAAATATATAGAATCTAATAACTATCCCAAGCTACCACATGATTTAGTGTACATCCTTATACGTTTTTACATGTTTACATATTAATATCTTAAATGAATAGGCTTACTAACTAGATCAACTACAGTATAGTATATGTAATGTTTTCTAATGAAAGTATGAGCTCCTCATAAGTTACATCCGACTAACATCGTTCCAGGGATTTAAAACAAATGTGATACTGTCCATAATATATAGTGTACATAAGTGAAGTCAGAGGGGCCTAGTTATCAAGCTGTCAACCTCAAATACACTGGAATTCCGCAGCGTATTTGTGGCGAGGCAATTCGCCTTAGTTATCAAAGGCACAATACCGGCAAAAGTAGAATTTTGTGATGTAAGCTTCGATCCGCCGGACTCAGTCCGACACAGTTCGATTCTTACGTCACTCCAGATGTTCCGCACACAAGTGCGGCACAATCTGACTACTTTTGCTGGTTATCAAAAAACTAGCAGGTACGCTCGGCACTTTTCCGGCCCAGCGTACCTGGTTTTCAAACCGCCACCCTGGAGGCGGCGGATCCCATAGGAATCAATGGGAGTCTGACAATAGCGAAAGTTCATGTTCGCTGCTGCCAGACATTCCATTGATTCCTATGGGAAATGTCTACAACTAACACCCTAACATGTACCCCGAGTCTAAACACCCCTAAGCTGTCCCCCCCTACACTGCCGCAAAAAAATAAAGTTATTACCCCCTAAACCGCCGCTCCCGGAGCCCACCGCAAGCTACTCTATACATATTAACCCCTAAACCGCCGCTCCCTGACCCCGCCGCAACCCTTATAAATGTATTAACCCCTAAACCGCCGCTCCTGGACACCGCCGCAACCTACATTATACCTAGTAACCCCTATCCTGCCCCCTCTATACCGCCGCCCTCTATAATAAAGTTATTAACCCCTATCCTGCCGATCCCGGACCTCGCCGCAACTAAATAAATAGTTTAACCCCTAAACCGCCGCTCCCGGACCCCGCCGCAACCTATATTAAACTTATTAACCCCTAATCTGCCCCCCCTACACCTATAATACATTTATTAACCACTATCCTGCCCCCCCTACACCGCCGCCACTGTAATAAATTTATTAACCCCTAAACCTAAGTCTAACACTAACCCTAACACCCCCCCTAACTTAAATATTAATTAAATAAATCTAAATAATATTTCTCTTATTAAATAAATTAATCCTATTTAAAACTAAATACTTACCTTTGAAATAAACCCTAATATAGCTACAATATAAATAATAATTATATTGTAGCTATCTTAGGATTTATTTTTATTTTATAGGTAACTTTCAATTTATTTTAACTAGGTACAATAGCTATTAAATAGTTATTAACTATTTAATACCTACCTAGCTAAAATAAAGAGAAATTTACCTGTAAAATAAATCCTAACCTAAGTTACAATTACACCTAACACTACACTATACTTTAATAAATTATTCCTATTTAAAACTAAATACTTACCTGTAAAATAAACCCTAAGGCCTAGATTTAGAGTTTGGCGGTAGCCATGAAAACCAGCGTTAGAGGCTCCTAACGCTGGTTTTAGGCTACCGCCGGTATTTAGAGTCAGTCAGGAAAGGGTCTAATGCTCACTTTTCAGCCGCGACTTTTCCATACCGCAGATCCCCTTACGTCAATTGCGTATCCTATCTTTTCAATGGGATCTTTCTAACTCCGGTATTTAGAGTCGTGTCTGAAGTGAGCGTTAGAATTCTAACGACAAAACTCCAGACGCAGAAAAAAGTCAGTAGTTAAGAGCTTTCTGGGCTAACGACGGTTTAAAAGCTCCTAACTACTGTACTCTAAAGTACACTAACACCCATAAACTACCTATGTACCCCTAAACCGAGGTCCCCCCACATCGCCGCCACTCAATTAAATTTTTTTAACCCCTAATATGCCGACCACCACCTACGTTATACTTATGTACCCCTAATCTGCTGCCCCTAACACCGCCGACCCCTATATTATATTTATTAACCCCTAACCTGCCCCCCACAACGTCACCGCCAGCTACCTACAATAATTAACCCCTAATCTGCCGACCGCAAAGCGCCGCCACCTACGTTATACTTATGTACCCCTAATCTGCTGCCCCTAACACCGCCGACCCCTATATTATATATATTAACCCCTAATCTGCCCCCCTCAACGTCGCCTCCACCTGCCTACACTTATTAACCCCTAATCTGCCGAGCGGACCGCACCGCTACTATAATAAAGTTATTAACCCCTAATCCGCCTCACTAACCCTATAATAAATAGTATTAACCCCTAATCTGCCGATCGGAGCTCACCGCTACTCTAATAAATTTTTTAACCCCTAAAGCTAATTTTAACCCTAACCCTAACACCCCCTAAGTTAAATATAATTTTATTCTAACTAAATAAATTAACTCTTATTAAATAAATTATTCCTATTTAAAGCTAAATACTTACCTGTAAAATAAACCCTAATATAGCTACAACATAAATTATAATTATATTATAGCTATTTTAGGATTCATATTTATTTTACAGGCAAATTTGTATTTATTTTAACCAGGTACAATAGCTATTAAATAGTTAAGAACTATTTAATAGCTAAAATAGTTAAAATAATTACAAAATTACCTGTAAAATAAATCCTAATCTAAGTTACAATTAAACCTAACACTACACTATCAATAAATTAATTAAATAAACTACCTACAATTATCTACAATTAAACCTAACACTACACTATCAATAAATTAATTAAATACAATACCTACAATTATCTACAATTAAACCTAACACTACACTATCAATAAATTATTTAAATAAAATATCTACAAATAACTACAATGAAATAAACTAACTAAAGTACAAAAAATAAAAAAGAACTAAGTTACAAAAAATAAAAAAATATTTACAAACATTAGAAAAATATTACAACAGTTTTAAACTAATTACACCTACTCTAAGCCCCCTAATAAAATAACAAAGCCCACCAAAATAAAAAAAATGCCCTACCCTATTCTAAATTAAAAAAGTTCAAAGCTCTTTTACCTTACCAGCCCTGAACAGGGCCCTTTGAGGGGCATGCTCCAAGAAATTCAGCTCTTTTGCCTGTAAAAAAAACACATACAATACCCCCCCAACATTACAACATTACAACCCACCACCCACAGATTGAGTTCTCATTCTATTGGCTGATCGGAACAGCCAATAGAATGCGAGCTCAATCTGATTGGCTCATTGGATCAGCCAATCGGATTGAACTTGATTCTGATTGGCTGATTCCATCAGCCAATCAGAATATTCCTACCTTAATTCTGATTGGCTGATAGAATCCTATCAGCCAATCGGAATTCGAGGGACGCCATCTTGGATGACATCATTTAAAGGAACCGTCATTCGTCGTCTAGTCGTCGGTTGAAGAGGATGTTCCGCGTCGGCTTGGAAGAAGATGGTTCCGCTCTGCTCCAGAAGAAAGAAGATTGAAGATGCGGCTCGATAGAAGACTTCATCCCAATGATGGACTTCCGACTTCAGCCCGATGATGGATTTCTTCAGCCGCCGCTTGGATCCAGACTTCAGCTCAAGGATGGACGTCACTCTTCAGCCCCCCGCTTGGGCTTGGATCAACACTTCCGAGGACCGATCGGTGAACCTGGTATGGTGAAGATAAGGTAGGAAGATCTTCAGGGGCTTAGTGTTAGGTTTATTTAAGGGGGGTTTGGGTTAGATTAGGGGTATGTGGGTGGTAGGAAGATCATCCTACCTTGAGTCGTCTTCACTCAGCCGAGCCACCAATGAAGTTCAATGCGATTAGCTGATCCAATCAGCCAATCAGATTGAGCTTGCATTCTATTGGCTGATCCGATCAGCCAATAGAATGCGAGCTCAATCTGATTGGCTGATTCAATCAGCCAATAAGATTTTTCTTACCTTAATTCCGATTGGCTGATAGAATCCTATCAGCCAATCGGAATTGAAGGGACGCCATCTTGGATGACGTCCCTTAAAGGAGCCTTCATTCGTCGGTAGTCCGTCGGGAAAGAAGGATGTTCCGCGTCGGTGGGATGAACATGGATCCTGAAGAAAGAAGATTGAAGACCCCGCTTGGAAGATGACATCGCCCGGATAGAAGACTTCTTCAGCGCCGCTTGGAAGATGACATCGCCCGGATGGAAGACTTCTTCAGCGCGGCCTGGAGGATCACTTCATCGGATGGAAGACTTCTTCAGCGCCCCTTGGAGGATCACTTCTGCCGCTCCGAATCTCCTCTTCAGTTCCATCGGTGGCTCGGCTGAGTGAAGACGACTCAAGGTAGGATGATCTTCAGGGGATTAGTGTTAGGTTATTTTAAGGGGGGTTTGGGTTAGATTAGGGGTATGTGGGTGGTGGGTTTTAATGTTGGGGGGGTTTGTATTTTTCTTTTACAGGCAAAAGAGCAGTTTTCTTTGGGGCATGCCCCACAAAAGGCCCTTTTAAGGGCTGGTAAGGTAAAAGAGCTTTGAAATTTTTTAATGTAGAATAGGGTAGGGAATTTTTTTATTTTGGGGGGCTTTGTTATTTTATTAGGGGGCTTAGATTAGGTGTAAATAGCTTAAAATTGTTGTAATATTTTTTAAATGTTTGTAACCTATTTTTTTATTTTTTGTAACTTAGCTTTTTTATTTTTTGTACTTTAGTTAGTTTATGTAATTATATTTAATTGTAGTTATTTGTATTTAATTTATTTAATGATAGTGTAGTGTTAAGTTTAATTGTAACAGGTTAGGATTTATTTTACAGGTAATTTTGTATTTCTTTTAGCTAGGTAGTTATTAAATAGTTAATAACTATTTAATAACTATTCTAACTAGCTAAAATAAATACAAAGTTACCTGTAAAATAAATATAAATCCTAAAATAGCTACAATGTAATTATTATTGTAGCTATCTTAGGGTTTATTTTACAGGTAAGTATTTAGTTTTAAATAGGATTAAATAGGATTAATTTATTTAAGTATAGTGTAGTGTTAGGTGTAATTGTAACTAGGTTAGTTTTTATTTTACTGGTAAATTTCTCTTTATTTTAGCTAGGTAGCTATTAAATAGTTAATAACTATTTAATAGCTATTGTACCTAGTTAAAATAAATTTAAAGTTACCTATAAAATAAAAAAAATCCTAAGATAGCTACAATATAATTATTATTTATATTGTAGCTATATTAGGGTTTATTTTAAAGGTAAGTATTTAGTTTTAAATAGGATTCATTTAGTTAATAATAGAAATATTATTTAGATTTATTTAATTAATATTTAAGTTAGGGGGGTGTTAGGGTTAGTGTTAGATTAGGTTTAGGGGTTAATAAATGTATTACAGTGGCGGCGGTGTAGTGGGGGGCAGGATAGGGGTTAATACATTTATTATAGGTGGCGACGGTGTAGGGGGGGCAGATTAGGGGTTAATAAATTTAATATAGGTTGCGGCAGGGTCCGGGAGCGGCGGTTTAGGGGTTAAACTATTTATTTAGTTGCGGCGAGGTGCGGGATCAGCAGGATAGGGGTTAATAACTTTATTATAGAGGGTGGCGGTATAGGGGGGGGCAGGATAGGGGTTACTAGGTATAATGTAGGTTGCGGCGGTGTCCGGGAGCGGCGGTTTAGGGGTTAATACATTTATTATAGTTGTGGCGAGGTCTAGGAGCGGCGGTTTAGGGGTTAATACATTTATAAGAGTTGCAGCGGGGTCTAGGAGCGGCGGTTTAGGAGTTAGTAACTTTATTGAGTTGCGGGGGGCTCCGGGGGTGCCGGTATAGGGGGTAGAACAGTGTAGTTAGTGTGGGTGCTTAGTGACAGGCTAGCAATTAAGCTGTAAAAAAGCTGAAGAGCAGCGAGATCGGATGAGTGATAACTCTCACAGTCCGCTGCTCATCGCCCCGTACTTGGTGCGCGGCTTTTTGACAGATTTATTGATAACTTAGGCAAATTTTTTCAGGTCCGCGGCGGCAAAGGTAGGCGAGCTTAGGCGGGCGTATTGGACCGGCGAAGGCAGGTAAAGTAGACACGTTGATAACTATCCCCCAGAAAATCTACTTAGCTCACTTTGGAGTTACCTGCTATAAATAAACACACTGTTTTAAAGGGAGTACTATAAGTATCAGTACTAAGGTGTACTAAATATGGTAATTTGACAAAACTCCTTCTTCATATGAGTAAACTGTTTCTCTACTATTTTTTTATTAGTTACTATTTTGTTTTTATATCATTTGTATCGATTAATGTTTTGGTAAAATGTAGCAGTTTTTTTCTATACTTTTTTTGTTGAACTATTTCTCTCAATATTGTTATGCATTCTTGGTCATGATATATTAGCTTTCCTTTTTGCCCATTAGCCCAATAGGTATTTATATATTAATAGACTACAAGCAAACCTTGTTTCTATAATTAGAGATTTTTTGTCCACTAACTAAAGATCGAGTGTCGTTATCAAATGAAAAATTGGTCTTTATATATGCTCTTATTCACTTTTATATCTCCATCGGTATGTTATAGTAATAAATACCTGGCTATGGTCTTGAATATTCTAATGACTATGTAACTTCCATGTGAAAGCATAATATGTATAACATATGAGTTAGTTGTGTGTGTCTCTTTTCTGTCTATCTGGAGTTCCAGTTACTGATTGCGGCTATGTTATTAAGCTCAGCCTGTCTGTAAATTACGCTAGGCTATTGCTCAAAATTTGAGCCGTGGGAATACAAATGTAGCTTTAACATTGCTGCATATTGTGTAAACTGTAACGAAACAGTCAGCCGGTTTGTGGGAGTGATTATGTGTAGTGTTGGTTATTTAATCTCCCTATGGACACTCCCCAAACCATCTTTGAGAAAGCGCCAACCGGCGTGAAACGCGTCAGATGACGTCACCTGCACCCCTGTCTTTCATTCTATTTGTGAGTCTTTGTGTTTAAACACAGATCCTGTGTGAACTTTTAATGCATACTTAATAAAATTTCTTTGTGACTTTTATCAAAGTGCTTTGTGCATAGTGTTTGTACCAATTTACATTCATTGTTACGAATTACCATTCAAGAATACAGAGCTTAACTTTATGCTTTGTGGGAGCCCGTTTCTCTTTTGGTATATTGTCTACAGCCGATTGTCTGACACAACGTCCTCCACGCTGAGTGCTGGAGTCCCGGATGAGTTAATCTGCCCTTCGCTGCATGGGCGACGGCGTGTGGTCTCCCAAGTTAAGTGAACTTATTAACCTTACCTTACCTTTGTTACCTTTGTTGTATATATAGATAGATAGATAGATAGATAGATAGATAGAAAAAAATAAAAAGATAAAAAGATAATTTCCTTCTATGTGAAGACAACTTTAATCTGGTCCAGAGTGTTTTATAATTTAACCTAGTTTAGTAGAGCTATACAGCTAAGTACAACAACATGTTTTTATAATCATATCATGTAAAACTTGAAAAAAAAGTTATGCTTAATGATTATGGCATTGTTGTCATTTAAGCTTTGACATATGTTATTTTTTAAATTCATGTAGACATTAGCAACAGCACTCCATGGAAAAAATAAAACATACACATGAGATATGTAACAAAGTGGCCTACATGAAAAAAATAAGCTGATATTGTAACAAATTCTGTTATCAAGAGACAAAGTCTGGAGAACAATTGTTTAAGGTTAAGGGCTCCTTTGGGAATGCCCTGATAAATATTTACACACTTATCTAAAGAGCTTATAATTGGGCCCTCTTAGATATACAAACACTTTTTTTTTCTATTATTGAAGATGTACAATAGAAGATGCAGTTTCAGGGGCTGATTGATGTAGCTTTCATAAGATGTATGTTTGATACATAGCCTACATATTTGTATGAGCTTAGCAGTCTGTTAAGACTTTCTTCTGATGCATCATTTTTATACTTGAGGACAAGTGTTTTTCTTCTTACAAGTTGAACAGTCTTAAGGGATATATGTTATCCTCATATGCTATATCATCTATATGAGAAGGCATGAGGTATTCTATGTTTTTAGATAGCAACAACAAAAGATATAAGAAAGTGTTCTCTTGTAGTTTTCTAGAAATTGTCGTCTGGAATATTTATGAAATTAATTTAAACAACAATGTCTTAGATTCATAGATGCTCACCATACTGTTCAGACAATGGGGTAGATTTATGATAGTGGACATGATACGGCATGTTCGCTGCACATTGATAAATGCCGACAGCATACACTGATGGCATTTATCATCACACCAGCAGTTCTTGTGAACTGCTGTTGCAACGCTTCTCCATGCAGATTCGCAGCAATCGGCTGCTAGCAGGGGGTGTCAATCAACCCGATTGTATTCAATCGGGTTGATTTCTGTCCACGGCCTCAGAGCAGTCGGACAAGTTATGGAGCAGCGGTCTTTAGACCGCTGCTTCATAACTGCTGTTTCTGGCGAGCCTGAAGGCTTGCGCGGAAACAGGGGCATCAAGCTCCATACAGAGCTTGATAAATTGGCCCCAATATCATGTTTGGACTTCAGTGTCTCATTTAACATATTTTTTGTAGCTGATTACCAGTGGACATTCCTGACATGAACATATACAGTGGGGAAAAAAAGTATTTAGTCAGCCACCAATTGTGCAAGTTCTCCCACTTAAGAAGATGAGAGAGGCCTGTAATTTTCATCATAGGTATACCTCAAATATGAGAGACAAAATGTGGAAACAAATCCAAACAATCACATTGTCTGATTTGGAAAGAATTTATTTGCAAATTATGGTGGAAAATAAGTATTTGGTCACCTACAAACAAGCAAGATTTCTGGCTCTCACATACCTGTATCTTCTTCTTTAAGAGGCTCCTCTGTCCTCCACTCATTACCTGTATTAATGGCATCTGTTTGAACTTGTTATCAGTATAAAAGACACCTGTCCACAACCTCAAACAGTCACACTCCAAACTCCACTATGGTGAAGACCAAAGAGCTGTCGAAGGACACCAGAAACAAAATTGTAGACCTGCACCAGGCTGGGAAGACTGAATCTGCAATAGGCAAGCAGCTTGGTGTGAAGAAATCAACTGTGGGAGCAATAATTAGAAAATGGAAGACATACAAGACCACTGATAATCTCCCTCGATCTGGGGCTCCACGCAAGATCTCACCCCGTGGGGTCAAAATGATCACAAGAATGGTGAGCAAACATCCCAGAACCACACTGGGGGACCTAGTGAATGACCTGCAGAGAGCTGGACCAACGTAACAAAGGCTACCATCAGTAACACACTACGCTGTCAGGGACTCAGATCCTGCAGTGCTAGATGTGTCCCCCTGCTTAAGCCACTACATGTCCGGGCTTGTCTGAAGTATGATAGAGAGCATTTGGATGATCCAGAAGCGGATTGGGAGAATGTCATATGATCAGATGAAACCAAAGTAGAACTGTTTGGTAGAAACACAACTTGTCGTGTTTGGAGGAGAGAGAACACCATACCTACTGTGAAGCATGGGGGTGGCAACATCATGCTTTGGGGCTGTTTCTTGGCAAAGGGAACAGGACGACTGATCCATGTACATGAAAGAATGAATGGGGCCATGTATTGTGAGATTTTGAGTGCAAACCTCCTTCCATAAGCAAGGGCATTGAAGATGAAACGTGGCTGGTTCTTTCAGCATGACTGATCCCAAACACACTGCCCAGGCAACGAAGGAGTGGCTTCGTAAGAAGCATTTCAAGGTCCTGGAGTGGCCTAGCCAGTCTCCAGATCTCAACCCCATAGAAAACCTTTGGAGGGAGTTGAAAGTCCGTGTTGCCCAGCGACAGCCCCAAAACATCACTGCTCTAGAGGAGATCTGCATGCAGGAATGGGCCAACATACCAGCAACAGTGTGTGACAACCTTGTGAAGACTTACAGAAAACGTTTGACCTCTGTCAATGCCAACAAAGGATATATAACAAAGTATTGAAATGAACTTTTGATATTCACCAAATACTTATTTTCCACCATAATTTGCAAATAAATTCTTTCCAAATCAGACAATGTGATTGTCTGGATTTGTTTCCACATTTTGTCTCTTATAGTTGAGGTATACCTATGATGAAAATTACAGGCCTCTCTCATCTTCTTAAGTGGGAGAACTTGCACAATTGGTGGCTGACTAAATACTTTTTTTCCCCACTGTATGGTTGTTTAAATGGTCCAATGTGTAATATCACACACAAACTAACAGCAAAAAACAATAAATACATATAGAAACTTGCAAAAAGGTAAAGAATGAAAATGTTAAATATATCAGTCCAGAGAGAATGGTATGTGTATTGGCAATTTTGCATGAGCAAAAAAGGTTTTTGGTGGGCTTTTAGAGTGTACCCAAAGTTGGTCAGGATTATTCACCAAAGCCTCAATCATGAGAAACTTAAAGGGATAGTACCATTAACTGAAAAAATGAGCAGCAGCTTGTGTATTGAAGACTTAACTTTTATTTTCAGAATACAACCAGCAAACATGCAAACCTGTCCATAAAAACCTCCAGCAGGTCAATGCATAAGCCTACCAGCTAGAGGTTTTTATGGACAGTTTTGCATATTTGCTGGTTTTATTCTGAAAATAAAAGTTGTCTTATATATGCAAGCTGCTGCTCATATTGTCAGTTAATGGTTTCTTCTGCCTGAGAACAGCGACTTACCCCAGCGTGCCAGTCCTTTACCTGGGGCTCCAATGAGCAATACGATCCTAGAATGATGTGAGCGTGAATGGAAACCCACATGACTGCAACGCTGTACCACGACTGATAGTGGTTGTTTGTACACCCCCAAGTATATGAGAGAAGCATCAACCAGTGTTTGGTCAGAGAAGGGCGGCCCTAAGGTATTCAAGCCTTTTTAGCTGCAGAGCTTCGCATGAGAGTTGAAGTGGGGGTGGACCATATGCTAAGACTATATGGAAGGTGGCAGGCACTCACGTTTAGCTCTTTGGTCCCTAAGTGCCAGGTACAACTTTTTGAACAAAATTACCCTGTTGTGTTAAGTAAGTGTTTCATGTCAAACACACCACACATTAGCTGGGGCATGAAACAAAGTTTAGAATCAGTGCTTTACTTGGGATAAGAGAGCCTGGGCTGCTAAATACACTTCACACAGGGAATTATTTGCACATTTTTTGTCAATATTAAAGGGATAGCAAACAACTTGAGATTTTATAAAATATATTTGCATTATTGTCCTTATTTATTTTGCCTCTTTCTCAGGTAATTTAGTTCTGAAAATGAAGCAATTCTGAGCTTACTCTCAGACCTTGGACTGTTGACTTATCAATCCTATCCCTGCAACACATCTGTTGTTTTTGTTTGTTGTTTTTTTACTATCTTAACAACATTAGTTAGCTTTTCTGTCTGCTGACAAAAACCCGGATTGCCTCCTCCAAATAAAATAAGTGATGAGTGGAGTTTGGCTAATGAAAAATAATTACACTAAAAAGGATGTTAATTTGTTTTGCATTACTAATAGTGTGGTCTTGCTGACCATTAGGGTGGAGGGAGGGTATAATAGTGTGGTCTCGCCGCTTGCGGCATGACCCAAGCTATTATTAGCAAGAAAACCCTTAACGATGGCAACATGGTATGTTGCAGTCGTAAGGGGTTAAAAACATTAAGCCAAAGAGGATATGTGATTCTATAGCAACACAAAATAAATCTCTGTCCTATTAAAAATACAAATTTGCCCTAGTGAAGTATCTTGTCACTTTGTCATCTCTTATTATATTAAGGGTGATGGGGTTTTCTCTTTCTCTTTTTCCAAGCATTTTCTTGTGCATGTTAGAGTGGAATGTTCTTTATTTGTTTGTTTGCAATGTTTTTAATTAATGTGATGCCGTTATCCTTGACAAGGGAAGTGATTCTATGCGGTTTAAAGTTAACTGCTGAGAGATAGAATCTGCACTATTGATTTCAATGGATCTGATCTAACCACTCATTGCTTTGATGAGGGACGGATACAAATCTCTTTGAATCTCATCATTTTCAAGTGGTGATGTTGTAGAGATTTTAAAGAGATATTTCAGTTCCACAAACAGGTTTAATTAGATCTTGGCCAATATGTAATGTAATTTAATTCTAAATCCCACTAAGATGAATTGCTCAATTGTATCAAATCAAGTATTTTCATTCACAGATTTATTTTAGAAGCTATCTAGCTAGTTACTCATTTTACAATCAATAAGTTAAAAGTTTATTTTTTTTTACTTTTTTAAATCAAAGACAATTTTTATCTATTTTATAACATTCCAGAAGAAAGTTCAAAAAATGTTTGTTTCATTAAATAAAACGTTTTTAATTTCATTTAATTTGTTAATTAATTCAATGTATCTTTGTTTTTTTTTCTCTCTAGAGGTGATCACAGATAAGGAAAGCAGACATTAAATTTTTATATTTTACAGGCAAAAGAGCAGAATTCTTTGGGGCATGCCCCGCAAAAGGCCCTTTTAAGGGCTGGTAAGGTAAAAGAGCTTTGAACTTTTTAATTTAGAATAGGGTAGGGAATTTTTTTTATTTTGGGGGGCTTTGTTATTTTATTAGGGGGCTTAGATTAGGTGTAAGTAGCTTAAAATTGTTGTAATATTTTTTAAATGTTTGTAACTTTTTTTATTTTTTGTAACTTAGCTTTCTTTTATTTTTTGTACTTTAGTTAGTTTATGTAATTGTATTTAATTGTAGTTATTTGTAGTTAATTTATTTAGGCCTGGATTTAGAGTTGGGCGGTAGCCGTGAAAACCAGCGTTAGAGGCCCCTAACGCTGGTTTTGGGCTACCGCCGGTATTTAGAGTCAGTCAGGAAAGGGTCTAACGTTCACTTTCCAGCCGTGACTTTTCCATACCGCAGATCCCCTTACGTCAATTGCGTATCCTATCTTTTAAATGGGATCTTTCTAACGCCGGTATTTAGAGTCGTGGCTGAAGTGAGTGTTAGAAATCTAACAACCAAACTCCAGCCGCAGAAAAAAGTCAGTAGTTAAGAGCTTTTTGGGCTAATGCCGGTTCATAAAGCTCTTAACTACTGTGCTCTACAGTACACCCATAAACTACCTATGTACCCCTAAACTGAGGCCCCCCCACATCGCCGCCACTCAATTCAATTTTTTTAACCCCTAATCTGCCGACCGCCACCTACGTTATACTTATGTACCCCTAATCTGATGCCCCTAACACCGCCGACCCCTATATTATATTTATTAACCTCTAATCTGCCCCCCACAATGTCGCCGCCAGCTACCTACAATAATTAACCCCTAATCTGCCGACCGCAAAGCGCCGCCACCTATGTTATCCTTATGTACCCCTAATCTGCTGCCCCTAACACCGCCGACCCCTATATTATATTTATTAACCCCTAATCTGCCCCCCACAATGTCGCCGCCTACTACCTACACTTATTAACCCCTAATCTGCCGAGCAGATCGCACCGCTACTATAATAAAGTTATTAACCCCTAATCCGCCTCACTCCCGCCTCAATAACCCTATAATAAATAGTATTAACCCCTGATCTGCCCTCCCTAACATCGCCGACACCTAACTTCAAACATTAACCCCTAATCTGCCGACCGGAGCTCACCGCTATTCTAATAAATTTTTTAACCCCTAAAGCTAATTCTAACCCTAACCCTAACACCCCCCTAAGTTAAATATAATTTTATTCTAACGAAATAAATTAACTCTTATTAAATAAATTATTCCTATTTAAAGCTAAATACTTACCTGTAAAATAAATCCTAATATAGCTACAATATAAATTATAATTATATTGTAGCTATTTTAGGATTAATATTTATTTTACAGGTAACTTTGTAATTATTTTAACCAGGTACAATAGCTATTAAATAGTTAATAACTATTTAATAGTTACCTAGTTAAAATAATTACAAAATTACCTGTAAAATAAATCCTAACCTAAGTTACAATTAAACCTAACACTACACTATCAATAAATAAATTAAATACACTACCTACAATTATCTACAATTAAACCTAACACTACACTATCAATAAATAAATTAAATACAATTCCTACAAATAAATACAATTAAATAAACTAACTAAAGTACAAAAAATAAAAAAGAACTAAGTTACAAAAAATAAAAAAATATTTACAAACATTAGAAAAAAATTACAACAATTTTAAACTAATTACACCTACTCTAAACCCCCTAATAAAATAACAAAGACCCCCAAAATAAAAAAATGCCCTACCCTATTCTAAATTACAAAAGTTCAAAGCTCTTTTACCTTACCAGCCCTTAAAAGGACCTTTTGTGGGGCATGCCCCAAAGAATTCAGCTCTTTTGCCTGTAAAAAAAAACATACAATACCCCCCCAACATTACAACCCACCACCCACATACCCCTAATCTAACCCAAACCCCCCTTAAATAAACCTAACACTAAGCCCCTGAAGATCTTCCAACCTTGTCTTCACCATGCCAGGTATCACCGATCGTTCCAGGCTCCGAAATCTTCATCCAAGCCCAAGCGGGGGCTAGACATCCATCATTCGGCGGCTGAAGAGGTCCAGAAGAGGCTCCAAAATCTTCATCCTATCAGGGAAGAAGAGGCGATCTGGACCGGCAACCATCTTGATCCAAGCGGCATCTTCTATCTTCATCCGATGACGACCGGCTCCATCTAGAAGACCTCCACCACGGACCCATCTTCTTCTTCCGACGACTTCCCGACGAATGACGGTTCCTTTAAGGGACGTCATCCAAGATGGTGTCCCTCGAATTCCGATTGGCTGATAGGATTCTATCAGCCAATCGGAATTAAGGTAGGAAAATTCTGATTGGCTGATGGAATCAGCCAATCAGAATCAAGTTCAATCCGATTGGCTGATCCGATCAGCCAATCAGATTGAGCTCACATTCTATTGGCTGATCGGAACAGCCAATAGAATGCAAGCTCAATCTGATTGGCTGATTGAATCAGCCAATCGGATTGAACTTGATTCTGATTGGCTGATTCCATCAGCCAATCAGAATTTTCCTACCTTAATTCCGATTGGCTGATAGAATCCGATCAGCCAATCGGAATTCGAGGGACGCCATCTTGGATGACGTCCCTTAAAGGAACCGTCATTCGTCGGGAAGTCGTCGGAGGAAGAAGATGGGTCCGCGGTGGAGGTCTTTAAGATGGAGCCGATCGTCATCGGATGAAGATAGAAGATGCCGCTTGGATCAAGATGGTTGCCGGTCCGGATCGCCTCTTCTTCCCGGATAGGATGAAGATTTTGGAGCCTCTTCTGGACCTCTTCAGCCGCCGGATGATAGATGTCTAGCCCTGGCTTGGGCTTGGATGAAGATTTTGGAGCCTGGAACGATCGGTGATACCTGGCATGGTGAAGACAAGGTAGGAAGATCTTCAGGGGCTTAGTGTTAGGTTTATTTAAGGGGGGTTTGGGTTAGATTAGGGGTATGTGGGTGGTGGGTTGTAATGTTGGGGGGGTATTGTATGTTTTTTTTTTTACAGGCAAAAGAGCTGAATTCTTTGGGGCATGCCCCACAAAAGGTACTTTTAAGGGCTGGTAAGGTAAAAGAGCTTTGAACTTTTGTAATTTAGAATAGGGTAGGACATTTTTTTATTTTGGGGGTCTTTGTTATTTTATTAGGGGGCTTAGAGTAGGTGTAATTAGTTTAAAATTGTTGTCATTTTTTTCTAATGTTTGCAAATATTTTTTTATTTTTTGTAACAGTTCTTTTTTATTTTTTGTACTTTAGTTAATTTATTTAATTGTATTTATTTGTAGGAATTGTATTTAATTTATTTATTGATAGTGTAGTGTTAGGTTTAATTGTAGATAATTGTAGGTAGTTTATTTAATTTATTTATTGATAGTGTAGTGTTAGGTTTAATTGTAACTTAGGTTAGGATTTATTTTACAGGTAATTTTGTAATTATTTTAACTAGGTAACTATTAAATAGTTCTTAACTATTTTATAGCTATTGTACCTGGTTAAAATAATTACAAAGTTACCTGTAAAATAAATATTAATCCTAAAATAGCTACAATATAGTTATAATTTATATTGTAGCTATATTAGGATTTATTTTACAGGTAAGTATTTAGCTTTAAATAGGAATAATTTATTTAATAAGAGTTAATTTATTTCATTAGAATAAAATTATATTTAACTTAGGGGGGTGTTAGGGTTAAAGTTAGACTTAGCTTTAGGGGTTAATAAATTTATTAGAATAGCGGTGAGCTCCTGTCAGAAGATTAGGGGTTAATACTTGATGTTAGGTGTCGGCATTGTTAGGGAGGGCAGATTAGGGGTTAATACTATTTATTATAGGGTTATTGAGGCGGGAGTGAGGCGGATTAGGGGTTAATGCATTTATTATAGTAGCGCTCAGGTCCGGTCGGCTGATTAGGGGTTAATAAGTGTAGTTAGGTGGAGGAGACATTGGGGGCGGCAGATTAGGGGTTAATAAATATAATATAGGGGTCGGCGATGTTAGGGCAGCAGATTAGGGGTACATAGGGATAATGTAGGTGGCGGGGGTGTACGGAGCGGCAGATTAGGGGTTAAAAATAATATGCAGGGGTCAGCGATAGCGGGGGCGGCAGATTAGGGGTTAATAAGTGTAAGGTTAGGGGTGTTTACACTCGGGGTACATGTTAGAGTGTTAGGTGCAGACGTAGGAAGTGTTTCCCCATAGAAAACAATGGGGCTGCGTTAGGAGCTGAACGCGGCTTTTTTGCAGGTGTTAGGTTTTTTTTCAGCTCAAACAGCCCCATTGTTTTCTATGGGGGAATCGTGCACGAGCACGTTTTTTAAGCTGGCCTCGTCCGTAAGCACCGCTGGTATCGAGAGTTGAAGTTGCGGTAAATATGCTCTACGCTCCTTTTTTGGAGCCTAACGCAGCCATTCTGTGAACTCTAAATACCAGCGGTATTTAAAAGGTGTGCTCAGAAAAAAACACACGTAGCTAACGCACCCCTTTGGCCACAAAACTCTAAATCTAGGCGTATATTAATTTAATGATAGTGTAGTGTTAGGTTTAATTGTAACTTAGGTTAGGAATTATTTTACAGGTAATTTCGTATTTCTTTTAGCTAGGTAGTTATTAAATAGTTAATAACTATTTAATAACTATTCTAACTAGCTAAAATAAATACAAAGTTACCTGTAAAATAAATATAAATCCTAAAATAGCTACAATGTAATTATTAATTATATTGTAGCTATCTTAGGGTTTATTTTACAGCTAAGTATTTAGTTTTAAATAGAAATAATTTATTAAAGTATAGCGTAGTGTTAGGTGTAATTGTAACTTAGGTTAGGATGTATTTTACAGGTAAATTTCTCTTTATTTTAGCTAGGTAGCTATTAAATAGTTAATAATTATTTAATAGCTATTGTACCTAGTTAAAATAAATTGAAAGATGCCTGTAAAATAAAAAATTAATCCTAAAATAGCTACAATATAATTATTATTTATATTATAGGTATATTAGGGTTTATTTTAAAGGTAAGTATTTAGTTTTAAATAGGATTAATGTATTTAATAAGAGAAATATTATTTAGATTTATGTAATTAATATTTAAGTTAGGGGGTGTTAGGGTTAGACTAGGGGTTAATAATTTTATTACAGTGGCTGCGGTGTAGGGGAGGCAGGACAGGGGTTAATAAATGTATTATAGGTGGCGACGGTGTAGGGGGGGCAGATTAGGAGTTAATAAGTTTAATATAGGTTGCGGCGGGGTCCGGGAGCAGCGGTTTAGGGGTTAAACTATTTATTTAGTTGCGGCGGGTACCGGGAGCGGCGGTTTAGTGGTTAATACATATATTATAGTTGCGATGGGGACCGGGAGCGGTGGTTTAGGGGTTAACATATTTAGTATAGCTTGCGGCGGTTTAGGGGTTAATCAGTTTATTAGAGTGGCGGTGGGCTCTGGGAGCGGCGGTTTAGGGGGTAAACACTTTATCTAGTTGCGGCGGTGTAGGGGGTGCAGATTAGGGGTGTTTAGACTCGGGGTACATGTTAGGGTGTTAGGTATAGACAGCTCCCATAGGAATCAATGGGATGTCTGGCAGCAGCGAACATGAACTTTCGCTATGGTCAGACTCCCATTGATTCCTATGGGATCCGCCGCCTCCAGGGCGGCGGTTTGAAAACCAGGTACGCTGGGCCGGAAAAGTGCAGAGCGTACCTGCTAGTTTTTTGATAACTAGCAAAAGTAGTCAGATTGTGCCGCACTTGTGTGCGGAACATCTGGAGTGACGTAAGAATCGATCTGTGTCGGACTGAGTCCGGCGGATCGAAGCTTATGTCACAAAATTCTACTTTTGCCGGTATCTATGGCTTGATAACTAAGGCGAATCAGCCTCGCCACAAATACGCTGCAGAATTCCAGCGTATTTGAGGTTGACGGCTTGATAACTACCCTGCTAGTCTACTTTTAGCTATAGGCTGCTTTGGTAGCTTATAGCTAAAATTTTAAAGGCAATGGAAATCAGCCTATAAATGGTCATAAATTGATGCTGAAGGGTAGCAAGGTCATAGGGAAGTTCTGGAAGCACTTCTTTACAGAACAAAACAAACAAAAAACTAGTACAAATAAAAAATATTCAAAAAATCCCTGGTATATGTGTAAAACTATAGGGTATATTAACTAAGGCTAGGATTCAAATAGGAATATTGGAAGACTGGAAAGGTCATCTGGAACTTATCTGCCATTAAAACACATGTAGCCACGTTTCTTGAAAATAAGAAAAAAATAAGAATTAGGTAAAATGTATTGATAGGTATATTGTACCTTAAAGGAAGCTGTGTTCTCTTTATTGACACGAAAAAGCTACTCAGGGAGAAACTTATCTTCCTTGGTAGAGGTGGTATAGCAATATATAATACTTGACATTATACAAATATTTTATAGTTTAACAAGATAAAATATAGATAAATATAATGTTTTAATTCATAGTACTGGAGATGCATTAGCACTGAATTGGCTTTGTTGAGGATTTCTTGACGCTTGGATGAAGTCTTCTCCCGGCTTTGTTGACGACTTCTTGCCACGTGGATAAGGACTTCGCTGGCTGGATGAGGACAGATGTCCGGTCTTCCAAAACTGTAAGTGGATCTTCGGGGGTTAGTGTTAGGTTTTATTAAGGGTTTATTGGGTGGGTTTTATTTTTAGCTTAGGGTTTGGGCAATGTAAAAGAGCTGAATGCCCTTTTTAAGTTCAATGCCCATCCAAATGCCCTTTTCAGGGCAATGGGTAGCTTAGGTTTTTTAGGTAGAATTTTATTTGGGGGGGTTGGTTGTGTGGGTGGTGGGTTTTACTGTTGGGGATGTTTGTATTTTTATTTGCCAGGTAAAAGAGCTGATATCTTTGGGGCAATGCCCCGCAAAAGGACCTTTTAAGGGCTATTGGCAGTTTAGTTTAGGCTAGGGGTTTTATTTTTGGGGAGCTTTTTTATTTTGATAGGGCTATTAGATTAGGAGTAATTAGATTAAATATTTGATCATTTATTTTTTATATTGTGTAATTTAGTGTGTTTTTTTTGTATTTTAGTTAATTTAATTTGATTAATGTAATTTATTTAATTTTAGTGTAATGTTAGGTTTTACTGTAAGACAGGTTAGGATTTATTTCACAGTTAAGTTTGTATTTATTTTAACTAGGTAGTTAGTAAATAGTTAATAACTATTTCATAACTAATCTACCTAGTTAAAATAAATACAAACTTACCTGTGAAATAAAAATAAAACCTAAGATAGCTACAATGTAACTATTAGTTATATTGTAGCTAGTTTAGGTTTTATTTTACAGGTAAATATTTAGTTTTAAATAGGAATAATTTAGGTATTAATTGTAATTTTTATTTGGAATTATTTTTATTATGTTAAGTTTAGTAGGTGTTAGGGTTACGTTAGGGTTAGACTTAGGGTTAGGTTTAGGGGTTAATAACTTTAGTATAGTGGCGGCGACATTGGGGGCAACAGATTAGGGGTTAATAAGTGTAGTTAGTTTGCGGCAATTTTGAGGGTAGCAGATTAGGGGTTAAAAACAGTAATGTAGGATGTGGCGATTTTTGGGGCAGCAGATTAGGGGTTAATAACAGTAATGTAGGTTGCGGTGATTTTGGGGGCAGCAGATTAAGGGTTAATATCAGTAATGTAGGTTGCAGCGATTTTGGGGGCAGCAGATTAGGGGTTAATAACAGTAATGTAGGTTGCAACGATGTTGGGGGCAGCAGATTAGGGGTGTTTAGACTTGGGGTTTATGTTAGGGTGTTAGGTTTAAACATAAAAAGAAATGTCCCCATAGACATCAATGGGGCTGCGTTATGGAGCAGGTGCAGGTGTTTTTTTTTTTGTGGCTTTTTTTTAACCGACTCTCCCCATTGTTGTCTATGGGGAAATCGTGCACGAGCACATAACAGCAGCTCAAAGCAGCGCTGGTATTTGCGGTATGGAGCTCAACGCAGCCATATCGCCCACAAACACCATCTTTTTTTAAACTCGTAATAGCAGAAAATGCTGCGGTCGTTAATTTCCCTATAGCGCTTAAAACTCATAATCTGACTGTCTGGTTGTAGTGAATTAAACATTGAAAGTATTGATCCATATTTTGGCACTGAATTAGAGGTGTGGCTAATTAGAAATTTTTCTGGTATAATTTATGTGTGGTGTTTAATAAGTGATTAATTTGGAATTAAAATTAATTCACAGAAATATATTTATAGCTTGCTTGTATAGAATATTATAACAGCATAGACATATACATTTTGGCCATAATTAATACGCTATTTACTATGCAAATATAATCATTGTGTATATAAAGATAACTGATCAGAACAAAGGAATTAAAGATTACATTTTAGTTAGAATTATTGTTACGTTAATATATATAATACGTTAGAGGTTACCACTGAAATAGAGTATAATTAATATTGTAACCTAGGTTATATCTAACACGTCAGAGTACACTGCTCAGATAATATTTATTCTAACAGATATAATAGTATCTACATAATTGGAGGCACCGCTAGAAATCATTACATCTTTATCACATTGATATCATATATTTTGTAGTAAAGTAAAAATTATTATAGAATTTTTTTTTATTAGTTAAAAAAAAAATAATATTTTTTGTTTAGGTCAAAATTGTATTAGCGTTTTAAATTAATTAAATACTAAGCTAAAATAATAATGTCTGTTACTAGAAGTGAATCAAATGAATCTGTACTCAGTATTGAAATGTGTCCCCAAGATTTGCCCCTTACTAAGGCAGACTGCCTATAGATTTAATATTGCAGGTAGTGATGTCGCGAATAGTTTGCCAGCGAATAGTTCCCGGCGAACATAGCATGTTCGCGTTCGCCTCGGCTGGCGAACATATGCGATGTTCGATCCGCCCCCTATTCGTCATCATTGAGTGAACTTTGACCCTGTACCTCACAGTCAGAATAAACATTACAGCCAATCAGCAGCAGACCCTCCCTCCCAGACCCTCCCACCTCCTGGACAGCATCCATTTTAGATTCATTTGGAAGCTGCATTCTTAGTGAGAGGAGGGACAGTGTAGCTGCTGCTGATTTAATAGGGAAATCGTTAGCTAGGCTAGTGTATTCAGTGTCCACTACAGTCCTGAAGGACTCATCTGATCTCTGCTGTAAGGACAGCACCCCAAAAAGCCCTTTTTAGGGCTAGAACATCAGTCTGCTTTTTTTTTTTTCCTGTGTAATCTAATTGCAGTTGCCTGCCTACCAGCGTGTGTGTCAGGCTCACAGCGTATACTGTGCCCACTTGCCCAGTGCCACCACTCATATCTGGTGTAACAGTAGTGTACATTTAAAAAAAAAAAAAAATAATTTTTGACTGTGAAATAATAGCAGACAGCTGCCAGTACCCAAGATGGCCGCCAATAAGGCAGATGGGGAGGGATAGAGAGCTGTTTTGGGGGGATCAGGGAGGTTGGGGGCTAAGGGGGGTGCTACACCACAGCATATGTAAATATGCTAAAAAAAACCTTTTATTTTAGTACTGGCAGACTTTCTGCCAGTACTTAAGATGGCGGGGACAATTGTGGGGTGGGGGAGGGAAGGGAGCTGTTTGGGAGGGATCAGGGGGTCTGATGTGTCAAGTGGGAGGCTGATCTCTACACTAAACTACACTAAACTTCACTGCTAGCCATAATACACGTGTGATGCGCAGCAGCATTTAGCGGCCTTCTAATTACCAGAAAGCAACGCCAAAGTTATATATGTCTGCTATTTCTGAACAAAGGGGATCCCAGAGAAGCATTTACAACCATTTGTGCCATAATTGCACAAGCTGTTTGTAAATAATTTCAGTGAGAAACCTAAAATTGCGAAAAAATTTAAGTTTTTTTTAAATTTGATCGCATTTGGCGGTGAAATGGTGGCATTAAATATACATAAATTGGCCTAGATCAATACTTTTGGTTCTCTACTACACTACACTTAAGCTAAAATTAATTCTACAAGCTGCCTACATGCTCCCTAATTAACCCCTTCACTGCTGGGCATAAAACACGTGTGGTGCACAGTGGCATTTAGCAGCCTTCTAATTACCAAAAAGCAACGCCAAAGCCATATAAGTCTGCTATTTCTGAACAAAGGGGATCCCAGAGAAGCATTTACAACCATTTATGCCATAATTGCATAAGTTGTTTGTAAATAATTTCTGTGAGAAACCTAAAGTTTGTGAAAAAGTGAACAATTTTTTTTTATTTGATCGCATTTGGCGGTGAAATGGTGGCATGAAATATACCAAAATGGGCCTAGATCATTACTTTGGGTTGTCTACTACACTACACTTAAGCTAAAATTAACCCTACAAGCTGCCTACATGCTCCCTAATTAACCCCTTCACTGCTGGGCATAAAACATGTGTTTGGTCCGCAGTGGCATTTAGCAGCCTTCTAATTACCAAAAAGCAACGCCAAAGCCATATAAGTCTGCTATAATGGCATGTCTGGCACACAGTGTTGGGGCAAGGGTCCATCTGACCACTAATACCTGGTCTGCAAAGCATGGTCAGGGCAGGTATATCACCTACACTGCGCACTGTGAAGCGGGTGTAACCCTTACACTACCTGATCGATACAACATCATACCTGATGTTTTAAAGCACGTTATTCCAAACAATTTAGGAATGTTAGGTGATTTATGCCCTTTATGGATTAAAACCAGACTCTGCATCAACTATGTAATTTACCATGGGAGTTTTGCCATGGATCCCCCTCCGGCATGCCACAGTCCAGGTGTTAGTGCCCTTGAAACAACTTTTCCATCACTATTATGGCCAGAAAGAGTGCCTGTGGGTTTTAAAATTCGTCTGCCTATTGAAGTCTATGGCGGTTTTTTAGGTTTGCAACATCACTATTGCGGGTGATTTAAATGATTATATTGATATGCTTACCACTAAGGACAAAAATATTGCTATTGATAATAGATTGGAATGGAATGGAATGAAAAAAGTGAATTATTCCAGGAATTATTAAAAATGAATCAATGCAAGAATTCCAAAAAACGGGAGGAGCTAATACTCAAATCTTGGCCACTTGTAGTATGCATTAATGATGAAATGTCCACAAACATTATAGAAAAAGAATAGCAATTACAGCAGAAAAATTTGCTCATCCAGCAAATGCGATGAAAATTTAGAAATAGCCCAAAATTAAATTGTTACACTTAAACAAGACATAGCCACCTTAGATAAGCAGAACCAAAAATTAATCACTAAAATAAAGAGTTTAAATGAGCAACTCAGCAATAATACGCCCCCTCTATTAGCAATGAAAATAATGAAAATAATAATGAGATTATTAAATTGTTAAAAGAATTTGTAAGAAGTGATATATGAAGCATCAGGGAAGATATTAAACAAAGGACCCCAGATGCCTCAGAAATTAACTTCCCAAATATGCAGTAACCAAATATTTTAAATTCAGGGAAACTCTACACTTCAGAGGGGGAGGACAGTTATGGTAGTGAGTCAGAGGGTGGAGCCCGCTACCCAGGTAGCACATATAATGCTAATATGCATAAGGGATCTCCCCATAGTAAAAGGGCAGATAGGGGCACTCCAAACCAAACAATAAGTTCACTAGGAGAACTCGAGATGTACTTAATAAAGTGTATGACACCCCTACAATAATTACATTTTTAAGCACAGCAGTAAACCCGTTTTCCAAAAAGGAAACCACTTCCATAATTGATCATTTAGAGGCTTATGAAAATGCTTTAGCTGTATTAAATATAAATGATAGGCAATCTAAAATTGAATTTCTGCCATGGGTATTTGAGCCTAAGCATCATAAATACTTTGCTTCACTAAAAGATATGAATGTCAAATCTTGGAGTGAAATAAAGCAACAGTGTAAAAAAGAGTTCGGCCCATATCGTACAGCGACCGTGGTTAAGGCAGCAATATACAATTCGAAATGTGGCGCCAGAGCCCAATTTAATTCCTTTCTACTCTGAAAGGAGTGTACGGCAGAAAATGAACCCATATTTGAAAGCTCAGAATTTGTGAACTTATATTATGAAGTGTTGCCCTCACACATCAAAATAAATCTGGCTAGAGACTTTAATGATAACTGTTCATTGTATTGGCTGATCAGAGAGAGTACCAAGTTATACTCTATTCAGCAGTCCAGTGAACAAGGGGTTAAAAGAGAACCAAGGCCCAGCCCTAAAATTGTGGCAGAAACTAGGGTGTCACCTACCCCCCTCAATTTAGAGACCAAAAAGAAAATGTATGCGGAAGTGGCCGAGAAAACAGGCCTTCTCCACAATGTTTTGATCCTGCCCCTCCCCCACCAAGGGCTGAGGTGCAGAGGGAATATACTCAAGATGGGGGGCATACCCAGATAAATAGGTATCCCCAAAGAGATGAATACCCGCAAGGTAATCGGTATCCCTGTAGAAATAAATACCAAAAGTGGCAAAAATACTCTCAGGGTAACCAAACACCTCAAGTAAACAGTGCTCCCCAGGATATTAATGCTGGGCAAGTTGAACCCAAGGGCAACCGCATCAAAATAGAAGCAATAGCAATGATTCTGAGGGATCCCAAAGATCCAGGAATCAATAGCCTGGGACATAAAAAAATTGGTCCATGGGTAAAAATAGCTTGTACAATAAAGTGGGCCAACTCAGTACACAGTTAAATCAATTATGAACACTATTTACTAATATGAGTCAAGCTTTGATGGCTCAGCACCCTAATAATACTTTTTTATGGGTACAGCCAGTGGCCAGCAGCAGGCAACAGGCAAAGTCATAAATACTCAGGTATTACCTGAGAGAAAGGGAGAGAAATACCAAATGAAATAATGAATGTAAATAATGGTACTAATCATGTTCTATCCCTACAGCCCAGAAACAGAAGGTCTGAGTGTGATGACAGGTGTCCCCAGACTGAAAATATTAATAAATCTCTTCCTTTGCGGTTGTCCCTAAACCTTATTCCCACAGATACAGTACACAGGAACCTCATCATCTCTATTATAGAGGCAGTGACCGGTAAGAGTGAAAATTCTTCTGCATCAGGTAAAGTGGTTCATACAGGTAAAACGTGGTGAAGTCCACAAATGTGTAAACATGCAAATTTTATGTGTGAAATGGTAAAAACTGCACAGAGATATTATGTATTAGCTGAGCTCCAGGATTCGGTCACTAACCCTATTATGGGATTAATTGATACTGGATCTCAGGCAACTATTTTATCCCATAGGTACTACATCCAGCTAAATGAGCTAATGCCCCACAAACCTAAACTCAGGGAATTTGATGGTTCACTAATAGGTGTTGGGGTGACTCTCTTAAAGTCTGGGGCACTGCATGGTTAAAGCTCAAGCTGGGGAACAGGGTAGTAAGACACCCTGTCATTATAGTGGATCTACCAACTGATCGTTTAATAATTGGTATTGATCTCCTTAAGCGACTAAGTACCATAATTGATTGCATAAATAATGTAATTTGGTCACAAGTCAAAAGACCTATAATTATGAGCGGTACAGCATACCTCACACCTGACATAACTGTCACGTGGTGGAAGAGAAGCCAGATGCTGTGGAGATTCATTTCAGGAATAACTCTGTACCTGAAATAACTATCCTAAAAACAGATAATCAGACTCCCCTAAGTGGCTCTGATGGTAATATTGGAAAGATAGCCAATATTTCCCTAGACGGCAATGTATTAACTATATCTCTCCTCAAGGGGGATCCTAAATTCCCTAAAGGGGGAGATCATGCTCAATTCCTTGCAGAAATTGAGAGAATTAAGGATAATTTATTTACCCTATGCAAGTGCATGACCTGGGAAAAACCAAGTATGGTAAATTAAACTTAAAACAGGAAGCTAGCTACATAAGTGAAGACTTATTAGCACAAATCACTGAACCTAAGGTGATTAAATATATTTCTCCCCAAGATCAGTGGGTACATAATCTGGATGACAACTCAGAAAGCTATAACATCACAGCTAAATGTTTATTATCTATCTACAAAGGTAATGAATCGGTAAAACACTTGTTTTTAGTTTTCAATAATCCCCATAATCAAATATACATTGACAATGATCTCATACATAGATATGCCATGCAAATAGATTTGATTAACCTTTGCCTTTGGAGCAGGTTGAAAGGGGACCCTGAAATATTTCAGGATGAAAATGCAGCCCTGAAATCAAACCAGCAAATTCTATATGCTGCGAATATTCAGGTGTCTAGTGATATTGTAATCCCTGCTGGGGCTGATAAATTTATCTTACCCTTACAAATAAAAAAGGGTCAGAAGTTAAAAACTTCTGTAGTGCTAATTTGCATCTCCCAGAGAATGCAAAATATGGGTATAACAATGACACATACTCCCATGGTAAATATTGGAACTTTTCCAATACATGTTATTGTGCATAACATGACCCCACAGGGTATCAACTTATCCAAGGGAACCACCATAGGATATGCTCTGGAATCAAAAAGTGGAAAGTTTGGGGAAAAAAATCCATCAATACCCCACTGATATCAATCATATAGGTAATATAGATAATATAAGTATAATATAAGTATAATAGTTGTGGGGGGTGCTCAATGTCCAGTAATATATAAGGCAAAAACAGATAAAGAAAAAGGTGGACAAATCCAGAGCAAAACAAGTGTATAATAATCAGTCCATTACTTAGGGGCAGGGGAAAACACCTACTCAGGAAAATAAGTAAAACATAACGTTTAGTAGATACTATTAAAAAATGTAGGGTGCAGTGTATGCATTAACACTTAGATTAAAAATGGAAAATATAGAGAACCAGCAACTCCAAAATGAAAAATGTATTTTAATCAAATATGGGAACCACACAGACAGATGTAAAAAAAGTTTGCTAGTGAGCTACACACAGGATCAATTACCTAAAAAGAAGATTAACCTCACAACAAATTAATCTAATTACGATGCAGCCACAAGCAAACACAAATCTGAAAGGTTACCAAGGAACGCTATAAATCGCTCATCTAGAGCTATAATATCAACAATTAGAGATTACTGTACTCAGAGGATATGCCTGATGCGCATTTTGCCGACACACGGCTTTCTCAAAGGCTAACCTGAGTTGGGTAAGCCCCCATGCCTAAATGTCGTATTGTGACCAATAAGGGGAGGAGATTGTGACACATCCCAGTTTTGAGCCTATCATAAAAGCTCTAATTGGCTGATCAGATTGTCATGTGATTATACAGACGTAAAAACCAATAATGTCACATCGAAGCGTCATAATGTAAACAGAAACTCATCCTACTATTGCGATCAGCATGATCCTCACAAAAAGAAGAGTACTAGGTAAATAAAACCAAATTGTCACTATTAGAGATTGCATCAATTTATCACTATGAATATCCACAACTGAAGCCATTGTGATGTATGACTGCTGGTGGTACTTATACGATGAAGATATTAACCATTAAAGAAACATCCCTTAAACTCCATTATATCAATATGAAATCAGTACTACTACATAAATAAATGTTATTAGGGACTACAACGTAATTTCTCTAATGTGATAATGAACCATGCAAATGATATTGATTTATCAAATTGTATTATACATGAAAATGTATTAGCATGATAGCAATGATTTCTGTTATCAAGTTATAGACAAAATGTCTAATATTGGTTCAGCTAGAAATTCCAGCACATCCGTGTATTCCATATAGTAGTATCCATAATTCTCTAGTATGGACAATACATGTAATGCCCTAAACACTAGATATTCCATAAAGTTAGCAATATAGCTCATAGATACAAATGGAGACCATAAACGTATTAGGGAAAGACTGATCTTAGTTGTCATGAACATCGTAATCTATACTTGTAAGCATCAAAACCCAGTATATAATCCAAGTGTAATCATGTTCAAACTTATATAGCATAGTGCTGATTAAGATGGTTTATCAGTATAGATGGAAAATGATTAAATGAGTAGTCTATAGACTCCTAAATGATCTAATAGAAGGGTGGAGGGATGATTACCATAATTAAGGTAATATTCATATGCTATAGAAAGGAACCATATCCATCTTGTTCATTTAAACCTGCCGGTGTGAAAGTATTAAGCCAAAACATCCATCTACATTCTGCCTGTAGTAACATGGATTCTAAATTACCACTCCTTATACCAGGTTTAATAACCCGTAGAACAGATATTTTTAATGCCGGTTTTGTTCCATGTAGTTTAAGGTAATGCCTGGCTACGGGAATCAGATTTTTGTCTTTCTTCTTGTCATTCACATAATTTTTAATGCTGTTTACATGTTCGTCCAATCTGGTATGCAACTCACGTGTGGTGATTCCTATATATTGTAGGGTTACTTCTTTTGTTTCTTAGCTCTGCTCTGGCTGATAAGGGTGCGGCACACGTTTTCTTCAGGGCCCTGGGGTGACCACTGAAATCACACACACATGCAACTGAGTGTTTTCACAAGAGTCCCCTTTATTGAAGAACACACAAAGAATTTATAGTGATGTATACGTCATACATGAGGTCACAGGAAATATATAAAAAACGTAGTTAACTTCACATCTGCATAAGGGGCCCACAGGAAATAAGAATGTTGCTATAGCACATAACAGAATATGCCCATATAACCATTTGTAGAGAGGATGCTATATTAGAACCATATGTTACAACTTATACAAAAAGAAACTTGTGGAATGCTGCATTGTAAACATTTGATACTAGATTTAAGGCTACCCTCAATATGCTTAATATGTGAGATTAAAATTACCCATATAACATAATATATATAATATATATACACATATATATATATATATATATATATATATACACATACATATACATACACACATACATACATACACACATATATACCCATCATTCCCCTCTTTGATCACATCGTGATCACGTAACCTGTAATGTTCCTACAATATAAACTATCTGGGTCTACCTCTAATTAAATTTTGCAGTTGAACTTTTTCTGCATCTTGTATCATACCTGATATTTTCTTTCGTAAAGTACAAGACATGTAACTGTTAAACAATGTTAATAATAGTAAACAAAATACAATAATGAGCAGAGGATAAAAAGCAAATTTAACCATTTTTGTCCCAGTGGGGGACCATCCTGTCAAAAAATCATACCAATGATGGCTTAAATCTTGTTGTATTTTTGATGAAACAGTTAATTTGTTTTTAACAAAATGGGTTTGTATTTCCCCATGAGAGATATCTTTACCATGTCCTTGTAGGTGAGTGAACATTTCTTTTTGACCTTCCATTAATTGAAGGATGGTAGAAACAGGTAACTGATAAGAAGAAATAGGTAGGGCATGGGGTGCAAAGAAAGTATGTTTGTGAAAAGTAAGTACAGGGTGCAGAAAGTAACTATTATCATCCCAAGTCAAAAAGCTAACATTAAACACACAGCCAGAAAATGGTAGATGACTGTCAATAATAGGAATGTCAACTGGCACACTTGTAGACATACACACAGTTTGAGGGGCTGGCTGTCTCTAGCATTAAAAAAAAACTCTCTGGATATATCTGCCACGTACAAGAATTAATCTCAGATGCTAATAAACAGGGTTCAAAGATTGGGGGGGCATGTCTACAAGCTAAACCATGATCAGTTCTATCACAATGCTCAAGGGATGTGGTGGTGTTTTCAGCAGGGATTATATATTTACCAATAAATGTAGGTTTCCACCACGTCCAATTAGAATGTAAGAGATTAAAAACTGGATGAGGTAAAGCAAAAAATGTACAAGCTAATTTAACAACATCAGGTGTGTAGGCAGTAATTGATACTAGACAATAGTGTTTTGAAACATAACCATTATGTTCCCATTCAACACACTTTACACTAGAAGTGTCAATATTCAACCATACATTATGCTTGGGGTTATCTAATTCTAACAAGGTGCGTAGTTTATCACTCTTAGGGAACATAAGAATGTTTTCTAAATCTAAACGTTGTTGACTCATATATACATAACGTAAACCACAAAGGCTCCAACTACTACTATCAGAGACTAAATTCTCTACGGCCATTGTGATGTTATTCAAATATTTATACATACTAGATTCAAGTTGTAAACCCTTTCGTTGAGGTTCATATATAGTAGGAGCCCATTGACCTGTCAAATGTAATGCTGACCCAATATATTCACCAGCAGTTGATATTTTGTTACGTATAATTTCACTATCAATACCATTAAGAACACCTAAAGTTACACCAGTTCCTCCTAACAAAGTATCATACCACTCACGTCGTCTGCGTGACGGGCGACATAAGGAGACATCTGGGGTAGAAATATTCAGGGAAATGTGTACCATATGGGAGAATGTTGTAGTATTTACACAAGTGTGGGGAAGGGGTATTGTGTGTAACTGTGAAATACTGGGTGTTGTGTGTGGATTACAAAATTGTATAAAACCACCATGCACACTTTCTGAGGAACTACCCTTTCTAAACCGTGTACTCATAAATACAAGGTATGTATTCTGAGGCCATGTAATCACTGTAGTTTGATTTCCACCATCCTGTATTGTTGTTATGTTAGGCATTGTTAGATTGTTACGATAAAGAAAAGATAGAAAATATTGTATGTTACTGAATATTTTCGTATCTTGTTCATGTGTACTTGAACGTGAATTCATTCTGAAACTAAATTTATTTGGCATTCCCATAAAACGGGGGGGGGGGAGATCTGAGAAGAGGTAGCTTGTATTGTTGATATAAGAAGTAACTTGCATGCTACATTGTTGTATATCATTGTGTGGGGTTAATGTTAATATATTTGAAATGTTATTGTAACATATATTTTTTGATGCAGATTCCAAAATAAATACTTCACATTTTTCTTCGATATTACACCATTTTGGATCCCTACCTTCTAGGTTTATGCTATAATTATGTATAGCATCACCATACCAAGCAAACAAATTATAACATTTGACAGTTACACGGGGTGTCCTATGTAATGGTGCAAACCTTTTTGGTCTTACTAAAAGATTAGAGTTATTATTTGTTTTAAATAGTTCACAAATAGGTGTAAAGTGTTCAGCATCTTCAGGTGAGTAATAACATGCCGTTATTAATACTATTGGGATATACACAAAGATCAATATCCCCATTAGGAAAAGGAAGATCTTGCAGGAATGTCTTGGATCCATGATTGAGATCGTTATCCTGGTCTTTGTGAGGAGTGATCGATACCTTATCACCCATTTCTCCTTTGTGAGGGGTGACCGATAGCTTGTCACCCGCTTCTCCTCTCTTTGGACAGAGTTTCACTCGTGAAGCATTTATCCAGATTTCCTTGTCGTCAGTCAGTATGGCAGTCCTGGTTACAGCGATCACAGTGACTGGCTTGCTGAACGGGAAACCTCCTTTCTTTGCTTTATTCAGCTGGCGAATGCAGACCAGATCTTCAGGCTTGAAAGGATGGGTTGGTTCCTGTGAGGGAAGAGGTAATCGGGAAGACACATCACCATAGATGCCATTCAATTTATCAATCAATTGTTTTACATATTGTTCCTTAATACAATCTAAATCACCATTTTTAATGATAAGTGGGCCTTTTACACATGGAGTCGGGAATGGTCTACCCATTAGGACCTCAAATGGAGACAACCTAGTTGTCCTATTTAGGGTCATTCTGATTTCTGCTAAAATCGCAGGTAAATAGTTTTGCCATTTAACCCATGTACCTGCTGTTGCCTTTAAAAGTTTTTCCTTGGTATTGAGATTCATTCTTTCTACAATCCCTGAGCTTTGAGGATGGTAGGGAATGTGAAAGTTCCAATTAATCTGTAACCATTCTACTAACTCATGTGTGATTTTACTAATGAACGCTGGACCATTATCAGAATTAATCTGAAGCGGACAAACAAATCTGGGAATTATTTCAGTGGCTAAAATTTTAGCGACTGTTTTTGCATCTTCCCTCTGGGTAACAAAATCTTCTGGCCACTTAGAAAATTGGTCAACTATTACAAGCAGATATAATTGTTTAATGCCAGTTTTTGGAATATGTGTAAAATCAATTTGTAGATGTGTGAATGGGGCTGTAGGTGGGGGTAAGTGGTCATGCTGGGCTTTATTGGGAATGGTTGCATTGGTCTGTAAGCAATATACACATCTATTAATATATGTCTTGCAATGATCACCTATACCTCTAATGTAGAAAGATTGCTTCAACAAGTTAGTTGTTGGTTTTATACCTAGGTGTCCAACACCATGGGCTTGTGCTTTAAAGAGTGGTGCACTGCTTTCCAGTATGCCCACCTTCCCCTCTTTAGAAAACAAACCATTCTCATCTAAAGTTAACCCATTAGTAGTCCAGAAAGATATGTCACTAGAAGTGGCATGTCCCTGGAGTTCAAGAAGCATATGGTCTGTAGGACATGAAAGTGGGGCTAAAACAGCATACATACGGATGGTGGATCCGGGTGTATGAGAAACATAAGCAGCCTCTTTAGCAATTTTATCTGCAAGTGCATTACCCAAGGAAATAGGGTCAGACTTGTATGTATGTGCACAGCAATGTATGATCGCTATGTCCTTTGGGAGTTGTATGGCCTCTAAAAGGTCATTAATCAGATCTGTATGAGAGATGGTCTTGCCATCTGCTGAAACAAAACCACATTGTTTCCATATCATACCAAAATCGTGCACAACCCCAAAAGCATAGCTAGAGTCAGTGCAAATGTTAACAGATTTATTTTCAAACAATTTACATGCTTTTGTGAGTGCTATTAATTCTGCAGCTTGTGCAGAAGTATAAGGAATGGGGCCTGCATCTAGAACAATGTCTGGTAGTTGCACAACGGCATAGCCTGTCTTATAAATACCGTCACTAGGTCGGGAACAAGAACCATCAACAAACACATTATCAGCATGGTCAAAAGGTTTATCCATCAAGTTAGGTCTTGGTGTGGTAATGTGGTGTATTACCTCTATACAATCATGGTCTGTTGGAAAGTCTGGTGATCCTGTAAGTAAGGCACTAAGTATTTGAGTGGCCCTGAGGATACACTACTATATTTAATAGTCAGATTTGTATTATTCAGTAATATACATTCATAACCAGAAAGTCTTTGAGAAGTCATGTGTTGGGTAGTGACATTTTTTACAAGATGTAAAACTTGGTGACTAGTGTGTAGTACTATTGGATGACCTAATGTGATTGTTTCAACCATCTCTACAGCCATGGCGCAAGCCGCCAATGCTCGGAGACACGCCGGCATCCCTTGTACCGGTATTGGAATTACTTTGGAAAAGAAAGCTACGGGACGCATATTGCCTCCACCATGCTCTTGGGCACAGACAGCAGCCATGGTTTTACAATTGTCCCTCGCATACAAGTGAAATGGTTTACAATAATCAGGTAGTCCTAAAGCAGGGGCACTAATAATGCTAGTCTTCAGAGCTATGTAGGATTTAGTCATGTCTGTGGTCCATTGTATATGTTCAGGGCTATCCCCTTTTGTGGCTTGCCTTAGAATGGAATCATGATGGGAGCACTCAGGAATCCATTGTCTGCAATAATTAATCATACCTAGAAAGGTGAGGATGTCCTTTCTAGTAACTGGCTTTGGGATCTGTTGAATCGCTTGGATTCGTTTGGGACTAATGGACCGGTGGCCTTGGGAAAGCACAAAACCAAGGTAATCCACTTTTGTCACTCCTACTTGTAGCTTATGTTTTGCTATTTTATGACCTTCAGCAGCAAGGTGTTTTAACAGACTTATTGTATCTACTGTATTTGCCTCCTGGTTAGGACTACACAACAGTAGGTCATCGAAGTACTGAAGGAGGATGGAACCTTGGCTTGGAGTCCATGACCACAAGGTAAGTTGGAGCACCAGCGAGTAGACCGCAGGTGAGGCCACATAGCCTTGAGGGAGGCGTGTCCAGGTAAGCTGACGCCCATCATAATAAAAAGCCATAAGTAGCTGTGTCTCAGGGTCCAATCGGACTGAAAAAAATGCGTTAGCTAAATCAATGACTGTATATATACAGGCGTCATGTGGAATGGCTGTGAGTAAGGTTGTAACATCTGGGACTATTGGGGCAATTGGGATTACTATTTAATTAATTGCCCTTAGGTCTTGTACTAACCTATATTCATTGTCTTTCTTTGGGATCGGATTTATGGGGGTATTATAGGGAGAAACTACTGGACGGAGGATTCCTTCTTTAAGGAATTCCTCTATCATGGGTCTTATCCCTTCTATCTTTTCTCTAGACAATGGATACTGTTTAATAAACACTGGAGTAGTATTAGGTTTTAATCTGGATTTATATGGGGTACACTGAACTAAACCAACGTCAAGTTTTGAAGATGCCCATACAGAGGATGGGGCATCTGTCAATATGTCATTAAAAAAACACAGGTTAGTGGACCCTAGACTCACGTCTAACCCACCCTGTCTAGTGACAGCTACTTTCAAACCAAGGGGACCCATAAGATCACGACCCAAAAGGTTAAGGGGACACCCAGTTATAATACGAAATGGGTGCAAAAGTTGTTGGCCAGTACAGGGTACCCTAACTTCAAGTGGCGATGTGATGCGAGTCTGAGTCAGCACTCCATTAATCCCTAAAGAAGGTTCAGATTTTCCAGTAATGCCATCATACATATCTGAGCATAAGGCAGAGCATGTAGCTCCTGTGTCTACTAGAAATGGTAGGGGTTCTCCCTCTACTTCTAGGACTAAGTACGGTTGCTCATGATAACTTGTTGACACCACTGGAAAAATTGGAGTGCTACCTTCTAGGCACCCCTATGGCCATTGTATGTTGTGTTTGGGTGCCTCCATGGGTGCAGGGGCTATGTAAGGCTGTCTGTTATACTGTCGGGGATTGTAATGGGGGCCAGAATTATTAGGGGGTTTTGGGCATTCATTTTTCCAATGTCCCTGTTCCCCACAGTTAAAACAATGTGTTCTGTTTGAAGTATAATTCCCTCTAGCTCTTCCTCTAGCTCTCCCTCTACCTCTCACATACATTCTATTACTCCCTGTATTATCCCTTTCCCTGGCCTGGAATGGATCACAATGTTGTAAACTCTGCTTTTGATAAAAAGCAGCGTTTTTTCCTTCTAATTTCCTGATGTCAAAACAACCTGCCCCTTCTTTTTCATGAATTCTTTTCAAGAATTCTGCTGGAGTCAACTCCGGCCAATCAGAGACAAGTTGCTTCACCAACAAGGAAAGCTGAGGTTGCATATTACTAATGCAAGTCTGGACCTTCAGAGAGCCCATTGCATCTCCTGATTCCATTCCAGCCTCTTCCTTCCTGCATTTATAAAAACGCTTAACAAATTCTACTACTGTTTCCTTTGTATTCTGTTTGCACGCTAGTGCAATTGACATACTTTGTTTATCCTTCCATATTCTATGCATTTCTATACTTAATTCTGTCCACATTTCATCAAGTCCCTCACGTGTGTTTAGGGCATAGTTAATTGTTGGATCTCGACTCAATTTACTAATACTCTTTACATTACCCCACTCCCAACCTGATTCAGGGTCATAGTCTAGAAGTGCATCAATGATAATTCTTATATCTGTCTGTGTCATGTTTTGTCCTTGTAACATTCTTTTTAAATACATAATACAAGCTGATGGATGTTGACAGGGGTTTGGGGCTCCCTTGGTAATTTCCCTTAATTCACCCGGGGACAAAGGTTTAATAATTAATTGGTCTCCCACAGTAAGAAATGGCATACTAGCTTCTGGTACAGCTGCCTCCTCCTCCTCTACTTCTTCATTCCCTCTTTTATATTGTAGGGTTATTGTAGGGGGGTAGGAAGGTGTTACTGGTTCAACCTTAATCGGGGGTTTGGGCATAATTGGGGGTTTAGTGACCTGGTATCGGGGAGTTACAGAAGGTCCTGGCAAGGTCCATTCCTGGGGTACCTGAGCAGAGGCAATAGCAATAGTCTCTAGATCTATGTCACTAGGGGATGGAAGGCTAGGATATAGTCTGTTATATGATGGCAAAGGTAGGTGAGGGGCATTATATGGGGCAGGGGGGTGAATATGCTTTTTGTCTTTGCTTCTCACTTTTACCCTTCTTTTTATTCCCATCTATATCAATATATCGCCAGTATGGAGCAACAGTCAGCCAATTTTCCCTACCCTTTTTCATATAATCCATATTCCATCTTGGATCACCTTTATACCATGGAAATGCCTCTTCATCACCTAGACACAACCCTTTTACCATATTCATATGAAATTTATCATTATCCCCCTCTCTGGGGAATGGATTAGAGCTTCTCATAGCTTCTGTCCATTCTGCCATATTCTGAACCCAAGGAATAATATACATAAACCCATCGGGCGACACCCTTCCCACATAATCTTTACATTTTTCTCCTTGCATAGGTGATGGAAATTGTTTAGACTGGGATTTGCCCATTCTCAACTCCTAACTTATCTTTTAAAACATTTACAACAAAATA
The DNA here is from genome assembly GCF_027579735.1 of Bombina bombina. Taxonomy (NCBI): domain Eukaryota; kingdom Metazoa; phylum Chordata; class Amphibia; order Anura; family Bombinatoridae; genus Bombina; species Bombina bombina. Next base: position 882,246,458 of record NC_069501.1, on the reverse strand, counting down.
TAATACAATACAAAAAAAAAAAAAAAAAAAATACAATACCTTTACCTTTAAGAGCAATTAATTATTGAATCTTTTTGCAAAAACCACATTAACTAGAATGGTTGTACTCCGTTACCAGTTATTGTGCTTAATGCTTAAGTTTACAACAAGAGAAAGAAAAAAAAAATATCACTATGCTGATCCTTTCAGTAGTTTCTGGCATTAATTATCTCTAGGTCAAAGGTCACCCTTCACCAGAAAAAATGTAGTGTTTTAACTAACATTCAGAAACAGCAATACATATAAGCAACAGTTTACTTTCTTAATACTTTATACAATAAGCAGTATTTTACTTCCTTAACACTTTATACAATAAACAGTATTTTGCCATACAGCATATTTAAAAGCAAGCAGCATAAGAATTCATATAAACAATGCAGTATTTATCTTATAACTTTAAAGCAATGTTAGCCATACAGCGTATTTCAAATGCAAGCAGCAAGAAAATGTGTGGTTTAACCCTTCAGCCAGACTTAATTTAACCCGATTTCTACCAAAGAAATCTATTATTCCCTTTTTATTTATTTTTTTTTCTATCAAAGTTTTGATTAGAATCTACCAAAGATTCATATATATATTTAACCTGATTTCTACCAAAGAAATCTACTATTCCTCTTTTAGAATCTACCAAAGATTCACATATATATTTCCCAACTATTCCTATGTAAAATGAAACTTAAGGGGTCTCGTGGTAAGAGAAAAAAGGTCAGAATAAAAAGGACTCTTTGTTCAACTTACCTTCCGAGAGTTCCCTGTTTCATCCCGCTTCTGACACCAGTTTGTAGGGTTACTTCTTTTGTTCCTTAGCTCTGCTCTGGCTGATAAGGGTGCGGCACACGTTTTCTTCAGGGCCCTGGGGTGACCACTGAAATCACACACACATGCAACTGAGTGTTTTCACAAGAGTCCCCTTTATTGAAGAACACACAAAGAATTTATAGTGATGTATACGTCATACATGAGGTCACAGGAAATATATAAAAAACGTAGTTAACTTCACATCTGCATAAGGGGCCCACAGGAAATAAGAATGTTGTTATAGCACATAACAGAATATGCCCATTTGTAGAGAGGATGCTATATTAGAACCATATGTTACAACTTATACAAAAAGAAACTTGTGGAATGCTGCATTATAAACATTTGATACTAGATTTAAGGCTACCCTCAATATGCTTAATATGTGAGATTCAAATTACCCATATAACATAATATATATAATATATATATACACATATATACACACATATATATATATATACATACATATACATACACACATACATACATACACACATATATACCCATCATATATCTTTTTCCACAATTGCATTTTCTTAGTTCCACCTATAAGTGTACTAAATTCTCTCTCATTGATGATGTATTTGCAGAAGCTGCATGACCCACATGGGTACGTGCCACAAATATTTTTATTATTGATCTTTTTCCTTACAAAATGACTCCTGACCAGTTTATTGCTGATCGTAGGAGCTCTTCTCCAGCTGGAATGAATCCTACCTCCCACAAATTGGAATAAGTCCTTATCAGATTTGAGTATACCAGTAGGTCGATTCAGCATTTCACTTATAACTTGATGTTCTGCTTTAAATGTACTTACAAATCTCACTGTCTCATCTGCATTATTGGTTTTCTTTTTAGGTATCAATAGTTGCTCCCTTGGTGTTCATTTTGCTCTTTGAAAGGCTTTGTAAATGATTTGGCATGTATAACCTCTCTCTTTTTTAAACGTAATCTGAGTTCTTTGACAATATCGTCTGAGCAATTTCTCCTGATCCATAAGGACTTCCTTTAACCTCATAGGATTCTCTTGCAGAAATCATAAGAAACCTGTAAGAAAGGGGTATCATCAGACAGGTGCAAAGCTCTTATTATAATCCTAATCTAGGTGTTCTTAAGCCCAATGGACAATGGCATTTGTGTGCTGACTTAAGACAGCTAAACAAACTAGTGTAAATGTCTGGCTGGCCTGTGCCATACATTGACCAGTGTGTAGCAAAGATGCAGGGATCTAAAATATTCACTGCCATTGATTGTGCGCAGGGATATTGGACCATAAAGGTACACGAGGAGGACCTATATAAGTTAGCATTTTCCTTCCGGAAGGTCCAATATGCATTCTATAGACTTCCGTTTGGATACATAAATTCAGGACATTAATTTTCTGTATTCATGCATAAGGCTATGCCTGATGCACTGCAAAGGGGGACCTTATCTTATGTTGATGATATGTTAATCAAAAGCACCGACTTTGAAAAACACATCACAGAACCTAAACACGTCCTCAGTCAACTTAAAATGGCAGGTGTCAAATTATCCCTACAAAAAGCTCAATGGTGCCGCACTTGTGTAAACTTCTTGGGACATTAAGTTACTTTTGAAGGGTTAAATCCTCAGAAGAAAAAGGTGGAAGCTATAATAAATGCTAAGAACCCAACTAACTTAAAGGAATTAAGATCATTCCTGGGTAGGACAAATTCTTGCAAATTTATTGATAATTATGCAGAATTACCTAAACCACTGCTAAATCTTCTAAAGAAGAATGTGAAATGGAACTGGAGTGAGGCTCAAGAGACAGCCATAAGAGAGCTGAAGAGAAAACTCACTCAATCACCTTGCTTAGCTTACCCTGAAGGTGGTAAACATTTCTACTTAGACACAGGTTACACAGATATAAGCATGAGTGCTGTTTTATACCAAAAACCTTATAATTTAAGCAAAGTCATTGCTTATGCGAGCAAAACTTTATCCCAAGTAGAAATAAAATGTGATTGCTAAAAAAACCCGCTTATCTACTGTATGGGCTCTACAACATTTCCACAGCTATATACAGGGCGAGAAAATTATTGTAGAAACGGCCCACCAGCCTTTGCTATATCTGCAAAGTGAGAGAACAAGAAATTGCAACCAGTCCAATAGCCACAAAACAGCTTGGACTCTTTCCTTACAAGGCTGGCCTTTAGAAATTCGCTATAAGCAAAACAAAAAGAATCCAGTTGCACAGGGGCTTGCCGAATTCCATGAATGTACTGCTAAGGATCATGGGGAAGAGTTATTAGAAGATTATTTCCTAGAGAAACAATTTCTTTCCCCGTATAAAATATACAATGAGGACCATTGTCAAACATTACCCTGGGTATATGTTGATGGTTTTTCTTACCATGCCACTATTGATAATGAGCACAGATTAGTCGCTGGCATTGGTATAACTTGGATTTCCAAACATTTCTGTAGGTTTCAACATTGGACCAAGATCCAGTTAAGTTGCAGAACTAACTGCTGTTCTAAAAATCATTGAGATGGCTATTGAACAAGGTATTCATGAATTTGTGATCATTACTGACTCAAATTATGTGTGTGATAGTTTTGTTGAATACCTGCCAGCTTGGAAAATAAATGACATGCAGAAAACTAACAACAAACCTGTCAAACATGGCAAGATGTTCTGCGAAATTGATACGTTAGTGGTGTCCAATGGTTTAACCATACACTGGAAAAAGACCAAGGGTCATTCCAGGATTCTAGGTCCTGATAAGGAAGGCAATGATCTTGCAGATTCATTAGCCAAACAAGGAGCCATAACTGGAGAACTCCTTAATATAGACCACTTAAAGGGACAGTCTACACCAGAATTTTTATTGTTTTAAAAGATAATCCCTTTATTACCCATTTCCCAGTTTTGCATAACCAACACAGTTATAATAATATACTTTTAACCTCTGTGATTATCTTGTATCTACGCCTCTGCAAACTGCCCCTTTTTTCAGTTCTTTTGACAGACTTGCAGTCTAGCCAATCAGTGCCTGCTCCCAGATAACTTCTCGTGCACGAGCACAGTGTTATCTATATGAAATACGTGAACTAACACCCTCAAGTGGTGAAAAACTGTTAAAATGCAATCTGAAAGAGGTGGGCTTCAAGGTCTAAGAAATTAGCATATGAACCTCCTAGGTTAAGCTTTCAACTAAGAATACTAAGAGAACAAAGCAAAATTGGTGATAAAAGTAAATTGGAAAATTGTTTAAAATTACATGCTCTATCTGAATCATGAAAGTTTATTTTGGCCTAGACTGTCCCTTTAATGGGTGCAATTCAGGTAGAGGCCATTACCAGAAATCAGGATAAACAACAACATGAGCCTAACCTGGTACAATGCAGTCAAGATTCTCCTAGTGGTGACCTGATCACTAGTCAAAAGGAAGACCACATTATAGGTATCTTCAAAAGATGAAGGTATTGGCAAGGAAGATCTTAGAAACTTATTGAAGTTCAAATTACAATTCAAATTACAGGATGGTTTGTAAATTAGAACCTCCAAAACAGGTATCCAACAATGGGTGGTACATACAAAGTTCAGAGGTCTCATGCTTCAACATGATGTCCATGATGCTCCCACATCTGGCCATTGTGGTGCCAAGTTAACATATGAAATATTGCATGACTACGCCTTTTGGCTGCATATGTTGAAAGATGTTCAAACCTACTGTCAAGGTTGTTTAATCTGTCCACAGTTCCAACCCACTGTGCCAACGCATAGAGCACCATTGCAGAAAAGGGGGATGGTAATGCCATGGTCAGACATACAAATTGATTTTATTGGTCCAGTAACTAGGTCATCAAGAGGTAACAGACATATGTTGACAGTAACCTGTCTGTTCACTTTATGGGTAGAGTGCATCAGTTCAACTAACAACAGTGCTGAAACATGCGCAGCATTGCTCATTAACCATGTTTTTCAGATTTGGTTTTCCCCAACAAATCGAATCCGATCGGGGGACTCACTTCATTAGCGAAGTGATGACAAAAATGTGAAAAATTCTAGGGGTTAAAAGAAAGCTCCATATAGCATATAGAGCTGCCTCGAGTGGGGGTGTAGAGCATTAAAACCAGTCCATTGTGAAAATACTCAAAGTTTGTGAGTGAAACAGGTAAAGACTGGGATGTAAAATTACCTCTAGTCCTAATGGCATTAAGAGCAACTCCAAGTAGTGCTACTAAGATGTCACCTTTTGAATTGATGACTGGTAGAAGAATGGTTCTACCTCAACATTTACTGTACCTTACATCAGACCAGAACTTAGTAAATGCTGCTACTATACATCAATATGTGGAAAACTTAAAAAAGCAGCATCTGCAATATGTTTTTGCATTTGCTCAAAGGAGCATAGAGAAGGCAGCAACTGCTGCTAAAACCTATTATGACCTCAAAACTTCCAAAAAAGAATATGAAATTAATGATAAACTTTATCTTCATAATTTTGGAAGAGATCAGGTTAAGGAGAAGACATTTCTTCCATCATGGAAGGGTCCTTTTGTCATTACTGACAAAATATCTCCACTTGCCTAAAAAATTAGGATCCCTAAAAATGATGCTTTAATGGATAAGTGGGTCCATATTAATCAGTTGTGAGCATGCCATCCTAGATCCCAACTACAAGCCATAGAGGGAGAATGAAAGGTAATTTCCCAAAACACACTAAGGAAGTGGTGTAGTTTAAAGATGTCTAGCTAAAGAACATACAAATGAGGATAAAAAAAAATATGGACTCTCTTCGCAGCAAGACTGTCTATAATGCATACTGCTAGTACACTCACCAATTACCACTGGATTTCAGTCCATTCCAATACATGTGTCCCACGTATCTTAAAATGGATTTATGTAAGGGTATACATATATACCATAATATTGATTAATATTTCACCCATATGAAAGCTGTTTTTGACAAAAGGTATTTTGGCCATTTGTAAATGAGTAAATGACAGAGGTGGGTGACACTGACCACCCCCCCCCCCTCACTGCTTAAGACATCTAAGAGAACAAAGGAATAACATTTGTCCCAATAGTGAAGGAAGGTCATTTCAAAGAGATTTTTATCACACTGTCAAGTTTGAACGCCCATATATGGAACTTCCTGCCTAAGATGTGTAATAAAATTACAGAAACCCCCTGGGCTCACAGAGACACAATTATGTACCTTAAATCAGATAAGCCAAGAGAATATCAGGAAAATAAGTAATTAGCACATGTATGATACCCAAATGAGAGTTTCTTTTGAAGGTCTAATATACATATATGTCTGGGAAAATTTGCTAGCTCAAGATATGACATGGAAAGCTAAATCTCAAATAAATGATTTGTGCCTAATCTTCATAATAATTTAAAATATGCAGATCATATTGAAAACATCTCTCTCTCTCTCTCTCTCTCTATATATATATATATATATATATATATATATATATATATATATGTATTGATCTGAAAATTATACTATATTGAAATGTCTACTGAATTGAATGATTAGTTGCATTGATGAATTTAAAATGTTTAAACAACCTACTTCAGAATAAATAACATCTTCCTTGTTTTTCATCTGATAAATGTATGTGTAATTGGTGCTGTAAATTATATCATATGTTTTTATACTTTCAGCAAGTGATATACTGAATATGGAATATACTGTATTTCTATTAATATGGAATACTAATCAAATTTAACCCCTTAAGGACAAGGCCATTTTTCAATTTCTTTCCCTTAAGGACCAAGGCTATTTTTACATTTCCACGGTGTTTGTGTTTAGCTGCAATTTTCCTCTTACTCATTTACTGTACCCACACATATTATATACTGTTTTTCTCGCCATTAAATGGACTTTCTAAAGACACCATTATTTTCATCATATTTTATAATTTACCATAAAAAAAATTATAAAATATGATGAAAAAATGGAAAAAAACACACGTTTTCTAACTTTGACCCCCATAATCTGTTGCACATCTACAACCACCAAAAAACACTCATGCTAAATAGTTTCTAAATTTTGTCCCGAGTTTAGAAATACCCAATATTTACATGTTCTTTGCTTTTTTGTAAGTTATAGGGCAATAAGTACAAATAGCCCTTTGCTATTTCCAAACCATTTTTTTTTTTCAAAAAAAGCGATAGTTATATTGGAACACTGATATCTGTCTGGAATCCCTGAATATCCCTTGAAATGTATATTTTTTTTTTAGTAGACATCTCAAAGTATTGATCTAGGCCCATTTTGGTCTATTTCATGCCACCATTTCACCGCCAAATGCGATCAAATAAATAAAATTGTTCACTTTTTCACAAACTTTTTCACAAATATCAGGTTTCTCACTGAAATTGTTTACAAACAATTTGTGCAATTATGGCACAAATGGTTGTAAATGCTTCTCTGGGATCCCCTTTGTTTAGAAATAGCAGACATATATTGCTTTGGCATTGCTTTTTGGTAATTAGAAGGCCGCTAAATGCCGCTGCGCACCACATTTGTATTAGGCCCAGCAGTGAAGGGGTTAATTACGTAGCTTGTATGGAGCTTGTAGGGTTAATTTTAGCTTTAGGGTAGTGTAGTAGACAACCCAAAGTATTGATCTAGGCCAATTTTGATATATTTCATGCCACCATTTCACTGCCGAATGCAATCAAATAAAAAAAATTGTTCACTTTTTCACTAACTTTGGGTTTCTGTAACACAGTTGAACAGACTTTCTGACTAGTGAAACTCAGCTGCAGAACTGATAGTTAAATGTATAGAATGTTTCACCCTCTTGATATAATATCACTATAGCTGTCAGTGATATCAATTGATGGTATGAGAGTGATTTAATATGTGGTGGTATATCTGAATACGTTGAACCAGATAGCTGTACAAAGATCCCAAGAGGGAAGGTAATCAGATAAATATTCTGTTAAGTGTTAAGCCTCAGATAGGTTACTTAATGAGTTACCCGTATGGGTTTTCACACTGAGAATTACAGGAGTAACGAAAGTTCCCAATTGAGGATTCTCTTAGAGATACAAGTAAACTTAAGTTCCCAATAGAGGATCCTTGCCTGGTGTAGCAGATCCTTTACCTGTCACTTGGGCTGTAGCTGGCAGCGCTCTGAGGACTAGCGCGGAAGGCTGGGGAGGAGTCACACGCTGACGCGCTGGTTGATTGACAGCGCTGGAAGCAGGCGAGCCCCCGGTCTTCAGCGGCGGGGGGAGATTGCGGCTCCAATTCAATGTTAAGCGGCAGGTAGGTAAAACGTGGTGGTTCAAATGGATGACTCTCGAGGAATGTCTGAGGCTTTGAAGTGGGAGGAATACAGCCTTTATGTTAATCCTCACACAGAAAATCGGCAAGTGCCGCAAGTGAATATAGTTAGGAGACAAACTGTTTGCAATAAATAAAGTCTTTTCAGCAGTAACGACTTGAATAGAATTGTAATCCAAAGATCGGTTTAGGTATATATCTCAGGAGGATATAATGGGGCTCAGCATGAGCAGGAGTTGCTCTGTCAAAAAAACCCAAAATACCAAGCACCTGTCGTTGGGCGAACAGGTGATTTAAAGACTCAGTAGGCAGGGCTAAGAAAATGCAGGTAGCTGCTTAAAGGTACATACATGTTGTGAAGAATCCTCACATCACCCCCTCCTCAAGAAAGCTGTCCCACAGCTTGAGGTTGAGGTTTATCCGGGAAGCGTCTGTGGATAGCAGAAATGAGTCTAGGAGCATCAACCCCCGAGGCATCTTCCCAGGAATCGTCTTCTGAAGGATAACCCTTCCAGTGGATGAGGTACTGCAGCACAGAACTCTTGTGACGGGAGTCCACTATGGACTGTACTTCATAAACTTGAGTATCACTTATGACTGAGGAGTCAGCACTGATGCTCTCCTGCTGTCTAGAACCAGTGTAGGGTTTCAGAAGAGAGACGTGGAAGGTAGGATGCACCCTCATTCCAATGGGGAGTTGTAGAGTCACAGCATTAGGGTTTACTATCCGGGATATCTCATACGGTCCGATAAACTTAGTAGCAAGTTTCCTGCTTGGGACTTGAAGTTTCAAGTTCTTCGTTGAGAGCCAGACCCTGTCCCCAACGGAGTATTTAGGGGGAGTTCTTCTTCTGAGATCATAATGTCTTTTCTGCGAAGCTTGAGCTTTCTGGATATTCCGTTTGATGAAATCAAAATTGTCTAGAATCTTGATGGTGAAATCATCCACCTTGGGTGAATCAGTGCTAGAAGCAGGATTGAGGAAGAGAGTAGGGTGGAATCCGTAATTTGCAAAAAAGGGTGAACAGTTTGTAGATGAGCTGGTTAAGTTGTTGTAGGCATACTCAGCCATGGGTAGATAGGTGATCCACTGGTCTTGTTGAAAAGAACAATAGCATCGGATGTATTCCTCAAGCCATTGATTCAACCGTTCTGTCTGCCCGTTGGTTTGGGGATGATAAGCTGTTGTGAATCTATGATCGACTTGTAGGAGTTTAGATAATGTAGTCCAGAATCGCGAGGTGAACTGCGATCCTCTATCAGTGATTATCCTAGCAGGTACACCATGTAGGTTGACAATGTTATCCAAGAAGAGGCGAGCTATTTCCGAAGATGAGGGGACCTTATGGTAGGGAAGGAAGTGCCCCATCTTTGTGAACATGTCTATTACAACAAGGATGGTGTTCTGTTTTTGTGATGTAGGTAACTCAACAATGAAGTCCATACTTATTTGTTCCCAAGGACGGCTAGGAATGGGTAAGGACATCAAAAGTCCATAGGGTCTTAACCTTTCATTCTTTGAGGTAATGCAGGTGGAACAGGTACCAACATAATCCTCAACCATTTGCTTCAGCTTGGGCCACCAGTAGTAACGGTTTAGTAAGTCCAAAGTACGCCTAACACCTGGATGACCTGAGGTAGGTATGTTGTGATGATATTTTAGGACCTGGTTCCTTAGTGCTAGAGGTACATAAAGCTTATCCTTGTGATAGAGGAAACCATCTTTGTTCTCTAGTTGGTAACGTGTTCTGTCGTCGTCTTGTCTTTGACATCTCTTAATCTCAGATAAAAAAGGGGCAGTGAAACCTATGAAACGTTCTTGGGGAATCACTGATTGGATCTCTTAGTTTATGGAAGGTCTAACGTCTCTCCTAGAGAGAGCATCGGCCTTCCCGTTCTTGTTGGCTGGTCTATATTGTATAATGAAGTCAAACCTGGAGAAGTAAAGACTCCAACGGACCTGTCGTGCAGATAGGGTTTTATTATTCTGGAGGAATTGGAGATTTTTATGTAGTGTATAAATCGTGACAGGAAACTTTGCTCCCTCCAGTAAATGTCTCCAGTTCTCCAAAGCTCTACAAATGGCGAGGAGTTCTTTGTCTCCAATCGTATAATTCATCTCAGCAGAAGACATAGTTTTAGAGAAGAACGAAACTGGGTGCAAGGGTTCCGATATAGACTGACGTTGTGAGAGTACAGCCCCAATGGCAAAGTCAGAGGAGTCAACTTCAAGGATGTAGGGCAAGGAGGCATCAGGAAATCGGAGTATAGGTGCTGTAGATAAACTATTCTTGAGATATTCAAAAGCTGTGGAAGCTTCCTTGGTCCAATTAAATGGTTTGGTCTGGGTTGTGAGTTGAGTTAAAGGTTTTACTATCTTGGATTATCCCTTAATGAATTTCCGATAGTAGTTGGAGAAGCCAAGGAACCATTGTAGATCCTTTCTGTTGGCTGGTTAAGGCCAATCCATCACAGTATCTACCTTCTTATGTTGCATCTTTATACCATCAGGGGAGATGTCATAACCCAAGAACGATATTTTTGTACAATGGAATTGACACTTCTCTGCCTTGGCATAAAGCTTGTGAGTACGAAGTCTGGTGAGTACCCAGAGGAGATGTTTGATGTGATCCTTTAAGGTTTTAGAAGAGATTAAAATGTCGTCGAGGTATACGACCATACAGACATCTAGCAAGTCTCAAAATGTTGGAAAGTCGCCGGAGCATTGCACAATCCAAAAGGCATCACCAGGTACTCAAACAGCCCGTATCTAGTGTGGAAAGCTGTTAGCCACTCATGACCCTCCTGTATCCATATAAAATTATAGTCTACTCTGAGGTCTAGCTTGGAGAATATGGTAGCGTCAGATAGGCATTCAATCATCTCAGGAATCAAAGGTAACGGATAGCGATTTTTTATGGTCTTCTTGTTCAGCTCTCGATAGTCGATGATAGGTCTAAGTGATTCATCCTTATTCCTCACAAAGAAGATGCCAGCTCCAGCGGGAGAAGTGGAAGGTCTTATGAATCCCCTCTTGAGGTTTTCCTCGAGATAGTTCTTGAGATGTACTAATTCAGTTTCATTTAATGGATAGATGTGCCCAAATGGTATGCTTGCTCCTGGTTGGAGTTGGATGGGGCAATCATATGGACGATGGGGTGGAAGGGTGTCAGCTTCTGTCTTACTGAATACGTCAGCAAAATCTTTGTAACAATCTGGTAGAACCTGTGGATCAGGAAGAGTATGTAGAAGGTGCTGCTGTGGGAAGCAGGTGTTATGACAATATGAAGAATTAAAAGATATCTTCGAGGAGGTCCAGACTATGGAGGGCTCATGTACTTTTAACCATGTGATACCTAAAACTATAGGGAAGTGAGGAGAAGGCAAGACATTGAAAGAGATGAATTCAGTATGGCCCTTTTCTGTAACGACTCTCAAACGCACAGTATGATGTGTAATAGGGCCATTACGTATGGTGGAGCCATCAATAACACGAAGTACAAGTGGTATTGCTTTCAACACAAGTGGTATTTTATTTAATTTTACAAGCTGGGAGTCGATAAAGTTCCCAAAAGCCCCGGAATCAATAATGGCTTCAGCTGGTAGTCTTTTCTGGTCCCACTGCAAGAATAGAGAGAGGTTACAGAAAGTGGATTGTTTATGTAACTCATGGGAGGAACAAATAATGGAGGACTTACTTTTCTTATTTTTCTGGAGGATAGGACATTGATACACTGAGTGGGTTGGATCTCCACAGTACATGCAGAGGTTCCTAGATTTACGCCTCATCCTCTCTTCGCTTGATAGAGGTACTCTAACTACCCCTATCTCCATCGGAACAGATGTTGGTAGTGAGGGTTTTAGCTGACTAAAAGAAGTAGTTGCAGTATGCTTAGTGTATAGATCAGTATGTAATTTCTCTCCACGTCTCTCTCTAAGTCTTCTATCAATTTTAGAGGAGATCTTCATCAAAGCTTCTAGGGTTGGAGGTAGTTCAATCCTTGCCAATTCATCCTTCAGGTTCTCTGCCAAACCTAAACGGAATTGGTTACGTAGTACTATGGGACTCCAGAGGGAATCAGCCGCGTAGAGTTTGAACTCTGCAATATATTCTTCTACGGTCCTCTTACGCTGTTTGAGGTTTCTCATGTGAGCCTCAGCGGTCAATTGAGTGTCTTTATCTGAGTAAAGTTCATCCATAAGACTGAAGAATGATTCTAGAGTGGCAAGGGCAGAATCCTCATGTTCACAAAGATTGTCTGCCCAAACCCTGGGCTCCCCTCTGAGGAACGTGATAACGGTCAGAACTCGTATTTTCTCTGTGGTATAGGTTTTAGGATGCAGAGTAAAAAGTAAGTGACAGGCATTTTTGAATTGTTTGTAATTGTGTCTATTCCTGCTGAAAGTCTCAGGGAGAGAAATTTGGGGTTCAGGTGCAGAATCATAAGCTGATCTAGCAGCTATTGAGTCCTTGAATAATTCTTTCAGAGTCTTATTTTCGATCTGTAGTTCTCTTACTGCGTGAGCTATTTGATCTACCTTCTGAGATAAGTTGTAGACCACTTGGGGAAGTTCTGCTGGTTCCATGTTTTTTTTTTAAGGCTTAGTACTGATAGTTAAATGTATAGAATGTTTCACCCTCTTGATATAATATCACTATAGCTGTCAGTGATATCAATTGATGGTATGAGAGTGATTTAATATGTGGTGGTATATCAGAATACGTTGAACCAGATAGCTGTACAAAGATCCCAAGAGGGAAGGTAATCAGATAAATATTCTGTTAAGTGTTAAGCCTCAGATAGGTTACTTAAGGAGTTACCCGTATGGGTTT